>NC_053395.1:149917077-150217077 GCF_905171765.1 Bufo bufo | reverse complement strand
TCAGTGTAATTTTTTATTAGGCGGTGGTGACAGCGACATTACTTGCGCTATACCTCCTGTATAACGTTTGTGCATCCTAAATATCTGTGACATTCATTCAGTGTCATTTTCTATTAGGCGGTGGTGACAGCAACATTACTTGCGCTATACCTCCTGTTTAACGTGTGCGCATCCTAAATATCAGTGACATTCATTCAGTGGACATTGATGTCTGACCTCTGTGAGGTTTTACGCAACTTTGAGGAATCAACACAGATGGTGAGCGGCGATAACGCTGTTATCAGCGTAACCATCCCACTGTGTCTACTCAAACGCTCTCTGCACACAATTAAGGCGGACGCTTTGCATGTGGAAGAGGTGGAAATGGGGGAAGAAAGTACACCCTCATTTCATCTTCTCTGTGCAAATTGGATGATGAGGAGGAGCAGGAAACGGTTGCCTCCGCTACAGAGGGTATTACCCATGGAAGTTTTATTCCATCTGTTCAGTGTGGATGGGTAGAAGAGGAGGAAGAGGATGAGGAGATTGAGAGTCATCCTCCTGATGAGGACAACGAAGTCTTGTCTGTTGGGACTCTGGCATACATGGCTGACTTTATGTTAGGCTGCCTTTCCCATGACCCTCTCGTTGTACGCATTTTGGCCAACACCGATTACTGGTTGTTCACCCTTCTCAACCCCCGCTACAAAGAGAACTTCTCATCTCTCATTCCTGTCGTGTAGAGGACGAGCAAAATAGTTTAATACCAGAAGGTCCTTGTGGAAAAATTGCTAAAAAAAAATCCGGCTGACAACGCAGGCTGCAGAGTACATAGTTCCTTGGCCATCCGAGAAGGGGAGACAAGAGGAACACACAGCAGTTCCAAAAGAGGCAGGGCAACACTATCCAAAGCCTTGGACAGTTTTATGACACCCTGCCAGCACCCTCAACCTGATGCGCGGCCTAGTGTCACAAGGAGGGAAACATTTTGGAAGATGGTGTAGCAGTACGTAGCAGACCGTGTCAGCGTCCTCAGTGATCCTTGTGTGCCTTACAACTATTGGGTGTCCAAGCTGGACACGTGGCATGAACTGGCGCTCTACGCCTTGGAGGTGCTGGCCTGCCCTGCTGCCAGCGATTTGTCAGAGTGGGTATTTATTGCTGATGGGGGCATAATAACTGATAAGTGCATCCGCTGTCAACTGAAAATGCTGACCGTTTGACTCTTATAAAAATGAACAAGGCCTGGATTGCCCCTGACTTCTCTACTCCACCATAGGAAAGCGGCTAAACATAAAGGCACTTTAAATGTGGCTTTTATGGTGTATTGGATACACTGTATTCCCATGCACCCTTTCCACCACAAAAAAGGGTATATGGTTCAATCTCCCTTTTCTCGTCCTTCTCCTCCATCATATCAACATGCTTATTAGGCTGCCCTTGCTCGTTTTAGAGGGTCAGCTCAGCAGTGGGCCCTCACCCATAATGTTTTAGAGGGTCACCAGCAGGCCCTCACCCATAATGTTTTAAAGGGTCACTAGCAGGCCCTCACCCATAATGTTTTTGAGGGTCACCAGCAGGCCCTCAAACATAATGTTTTAGGGGGTCAGCTGAGCAGCAGACCCTCACCCCTACATTTTTTGATGGTCAGCTTAGCAGCAGGCCCTCACCCACAAAATCTTTTCAATGGTCAGCTCGGCAGCAGGCCCTCGCCCACAACATTTTTTAGATGGTCAGCTCAGCAGTAGGCCCTGTCCCACCAAATTTTTTAGATGTTCAGCTCAGCAGCAGGCCCTCACCCCTAATGTTTTAGAGGGTTACCAGCAGGCCATCAATCATAATTTTTAAAGGTTTGTATAATGCCCTCCTTTATTTGTAATAAAGGGTGTATTAGAGTGCCGATTCCTAGTAATTTTTGGCAGCGTGTGAGGAATATGGATTATTATTTATTGGCAGCCCTGATTGTCATTTGATTCACCTTTTGGCATGAACACAGTCAGTGTACATGCAAAATATGTTTGCACCCCTCGGCCATCTGCAGTCAGCTAGCAAGAGAGGAAGCCCCAGGGGTCCAGGCTTAAAGGAGGCCCCAGGTGGATAAGGTCACACCTCAACCAGCCAGTTTGAAGGCAAGCTAATCCTGCAGGAAAAACCCCAGCAGGAGGTCTCAGCACTTGCCCAGGATCAATGATACCTCCCAGACATGTTGGCACCTACATTTCATAAGGAATTATTAACCGTCCGTCCATCCCAGGCATAATTCGGTTATCTTTTTGCGATCATGGGGCAAAGCCAAATGGAACCATCTTCCTGCAACATTCTGGTCTGGGGCTATGAGCCCTAAGGGGTTTTATGGGTCATTTGCTGCCAGCACCAGAAAAGGGGGGTGGACCCTACCCATAGGCGTGGAGGGGAGCGGCCAGCTACAGGTCCTAAGCCCATGCAAGCCAGCAGGCGTGTCCTTTTCTGAAAGGGAGTCACATCGTGCAAATGTGTTTGGAGAGACCTGGAAAACGTGACTTTAGCCGAGAACTATTCCCCCATCATAGAACTTTCAACTTCCCGGTAACTGACTTTTGCTCTGCTTAACCCTGCTGTACCTATATCACCTGTATCTGTAACCTCAGACCACTGTAAATATTCTCTGTGTATATTGTGTTAGATCTAGTGTGCCCTTAAGGCGATTAAATATATAATTTAATCTTGTGCTGTCTTGTATCTCGTTTGCGAATCCCCACGTCCGAGTTTAGTCCTAGTTATTAGCAACCGTGGGTAGGTTTCTTACCCTATATAATCCTGTTAGTGGACCGGGTTTATATCAAACAAGAAGCTGGTGGCAGATTTCCCGGGCTGAGACAGCCCTGTTTTCACTGCGGCAGTGAAAAGACTCTCTTAAGCTTGTTGTCTCTCTGTGCCCGCGTGGACAGGAGGTGTCTCTGTAACCTATACCAAGCTAACCTTACCTGCTCCTCTGGAGGGCGTTACATCACGCTTTGGTAACCAGTGACCATACTGCGTCTCATGAGCTCAACGTAGGTGACGTCAAGCAGGCACGAGGCGTGGTATTCGTCACACAGCCCTTTCCCTTAGTGCATAGGCTTTATGAGTGTAGGAGTCCCACTACCTGAACAATTGTACCACAATGTGAATGAGGCCCTCCTTTATGTGATATACAGGTTGTATCAGAATGCCTCTTCCTTGTAATTTTGGCAGCATTTGCACTTTATATACAAGTAAATATAAAGGAAAGAATGTTTCCTAACAATTTTTCCTCTAAAATTGATTTTATTTTCGGTTTGGTGCGTATTATTGTCAGTCTGTAAAAGTGGCGTACTACTCGGACAGCATAGTTCCCAGCAGCGATTTGGGAGTCCAAGATGCATCCAGACATCCTCCCCATGCCATTCCCGAACCATTTCAGTGGTGTTTCCATCAATTTCTGACCTTTTCCTATGAACCAGACACCCTCCCCTCTTCAGAGCAGGGGGTGCCTGGTTTAATGCTCGGGTTCTCCCATTGATCTCCATTGTGCTCGGGTGCTCGGTAGAGCACCCGTGCATCCCGAGATGTTCTACTCGAGCACGCGAGCACATTGGTGCTCGACCAACACAAGTGGCAACTAATAATAAATTAGAAATTCTGTCATTTAAAAAAAATATATATATTTACATCGTACACCGTAGGGAATAATTTACATGATATTTATGTAGTCCGGGTCATTACGGATGCGGCAATACCAAACATATGGGTAATATTTTTATATATTTTTTTTTTTCCATTGTAAAGCGTATTTTCAATGGAAAAAAAGCATATTTTTTATGCAGGGCCGCAGCTTTTATGTGAGACCTGTGCAGCGCTTAGACTGCACTGCCATAAAAAAGACGGTCTTAATAAGCCCCATACCTGGCGGTGGATCTGCTGGAGTTATGTAGAGGCTCCAATCTCTTCACAACGGATCCACCGACGCTTCTAGATGATTCCTAGCTGTCTTACATTTAGACCATTTTATATGCCTAAAACCTTTCCCCGCCCACACCACGCCCACTTTTTTTGACTTGGTGTAAGTAGGGAGAAGTCGCAGATTGGTGCAATCTGCGTTAGAAATACGCTTAATTTAGGCGTATTTTTAAGGACTCAGCCCTATTTCACCTTAACCACCTCAGCCCCCAGTGCTTAAACACCCTGAAAGACCAGGCCACTTTTTACACTTCTGACCTACACTACTTTCACCGTTTATTGCTCGGTCATGCAACTTACCACCCAAATGAATTTTACCTCCTTTTCTTCTCACTAATAGAGCTTTCATTTGGTGGTATTTCATTGCTGCTGACATTTTTACTTTTTTTGTTATTAATCGAAATTTAACGATTTTTTTGCAAAAAAATGACATTTTTCACTTTCAGTTGTAAAATTTTGCAAAAAAAAACGACATCCATATAGAAATTTTGCTCTAAATTTATAGTTCTACATGTCTTTGATAAAAAAAAAATGTTTGGGTAAAAAAAAAATGGTTTGGGTAAAAGTTATAGCGTTTACAAACTATGGTACAAAAATGTGAATTTCCGCTTTTTGAAGCAGCTCTGACTTTCTGAGCACCTGTCATGTTTCCTGAGGTTCTACAATGCCCAGACAGTACAAACACCCCACAAATGACCCCATTTCTGAAAGTACACACCCTAAGGTATTCGCTAATGGGCATAGTGAGTTCATAGAACTTTTTATTTTTTGTCACAAGTTAGCGGAAAATGATTTTTTTTTTTTTTTTTTCCTTACAAAGTCTCATATTCCACTAACTTGTGACAAAAAATAAAAACTTCTATGAACTCACTATGCCCATCAGCGAATACCTTGGGGTCTCTTCTTTCCAAAATGGGGTCACTTGTGGGGTAGTTATACTGCCCTGGCATTCTAGGGGCCCAAATGTGTGGTAAGGAGTTTGAAATCAAATTCTGTAAAAAATGACCAGTGAAATCCGAAAGGTGCTCTTTGGAATATGGGCCCCTTTGCCCACCTAGGCTGCAAAAAAGTGTCACACATCTGGTATCTCCGTACTCAGGAGAAGGTAGGGAATGTGTTTTGGGGTGTCATTTTATATATACCCATGCTGGGTGAGAGAAATATCTTGGCAAAAGACAACTTTTCCCATTTTTTTATACAAAGTTGTCATTTGACCAAGATATTTATCTCACCCAGCATGGGTATATGTAAAAAGACACCCCAAAACACATTCCTCAACTTCTCCTGAGTACGGGGATACCAGATGTGTGACACTTTTTTGCAGCCTAGGTGGGCAAAGGGGCCCATATTCCAAAGAGCACCTTTCGGATTTCACTCCTCATTTTTTCCTGAATTTGATTTCAAACTCCTTACCACACATTTGGGCCCCTAGAATACCAGGGCAGTATAACTACCCCACAAGTGACCCCATTTTGGAAAGAAGACACCCCAAGGTATTCCGTGAGGGGCATGGCGAGTTCCTAGAATTTTTTATTTTTTGTCACAAGTTAGTGGAAAATGATGATTTTTTTTTTTTTTTTTTTTTTTCATACAAAGTCTCATATTCCACAAACTTGTGACAAAAAATAAAAACTTCCATGAACTCACTATGCCCATCAGCGAATACCTTGGGGTCTCTTCTTTCCAAAATGGGGTCACTTGTGGGGTAGTTATACTGCCCTGGCATTCTAGGGGCCCAAATGTGTGGTAAGTAGGTAAATGACCTGTGAAATCCGAAAGGTGCTCTTTGGAATGTGGGCCCCTTTGCCCACCTAGGCTGCAAAAAAGTGTCACACATCTGGTATCTCTGTATTCAGGAGAAGTTGAGGAATGTGTTTTGGGGTGTCTTTTTACATATACCCATGCTGGGTGAGATAAATATCTTGGTCAAATGCCAACTTTGTATAAAAAAATGGGAAAAGTTGTCTTTTGCCAAGATATTTCTCTCACCCAGCATGGGTATATGTAAAATGACACCCCAAAACACATTCCCCAACTTCTCCCGATTACGGAGATACCAGATGTGTGACACTTTTTTGCAGCCGAGGTGGGCAAAGGGGCCCATATTCAAAAGAGCACCTTTCGGATTTCACAGGTCATTTTTTACAGAATTTGATTTCAAACTCCTTACCACACATTTGGGCCCCTAGAATGCCAGGGCAGTATAAATACCCCACATGTGACCCCATTTTGGAAAGAAGACACCCCAAGGTATTCAATGAGGGGCATGGCGAGTTCATAGAAATTTTTTTTTTTTGGCACAAGTTAGCGGAAATTGATATTTTTAATTTTTTTCTCACAAAGTCTCCCGTTCCGCTAACTTGGGACAAAAATTTCAATCTTTCATGGACTCAATATGCCCCTCACGGAATACCTGGGGGTGTCTTCTTTCCGAAATGGGGTCACATGTGGGGTATTTATACTGCCCTGGCATTCTAGGGGCCCTAAAGCGTGAGAAGAAGTCTGGAATATAAATGTCTAAAAAATTTTACGCATTTGGATTCCGTGAGGGGTATGGTGAGTTCATGTGAGATTTTATTTTTTGACACAAGTTAGTGGAATATGAGACTTTGTAAGAAAAAAAAAAAAAAAATTCTGCTAACTTGGGCCAAAAAAATATCTGAATGGAGCCTTACAGAGGGGTGATCAATGACAGGGGGGTGATCAATGACAGGGGGGTGATCAATGACAGGGGGGTGATCAATGACAGGGGGGTGATCAGGGAGTCTATATGGGGTGATAACCACAGTCATTGATCACGCCCGTGTAAGGCTTCATTCAGACGTCCGGATGCGTTTTGCGGATCCGATCCATCTATCAGTGCATCCGTAAAAATCATGCGGACATCTGAATGGAGCTTTACAGGGGGGTAATCAATGACAGGGGGGTGATCAATGACAGGGGGGTGATCAGGGAGTCTATATGGGGTGATCACCACAGTCATTGATCATGCCCCTGTAAGGCTTCATTCAGACGTCCGGATGCGTTTTGCGGATCCGATCCATCTATCAGTGCATCCGTAAAAATCATGCGGACATCTGAATGGAGCTTTACAGGGGGGTAATCAATGACAGGGGGGTGATCACCACAGTCATTGATCATGCCCCTGTAAGGCTTCATTCAGACGACCGGATGCGTTTTGCGGATCCGATCCATGTATCAGTGCATCCGTAAAAATCATGCGGACATCTGAATGGAGCTTTACAGGGGGGTGATCAGGGAGTCTATATGGGGTGATCACCACAGTCATTGATCATGCCCCTGTAAGGCTTCATTCAGACGTCCGGATGCGTTTTGCGGATCCGATCCATCTATCAGTGCATCCGTAAAAATCATGCGGACATCTGAATGGAGCTTTACAGGGGGGTAATCAATGACAGGGGGGTAATCAATGACAGGGGGGTGATCAGGGAGTCTATATGGGGTGATCACCACAGTCATTGATCATGCCCCTGTAAGGCTTCATTCAGACGTCCGGATGCGTTTTGCGGATCCGATCCATGTATCAGTGCATCCGTAAAAATCATGCGGACATCTGAATGGAGCTTTACAGGGGGGTAATCAATGACAGGGGGGTGATCACCACAGTCATTGATCATGCCCCTGTAAGGCTTCATTCAGACGACCGGATGCGTTTTGCGGATCCGATCCATGTATCAGTGCATCCGTAAAAATCATGCGGACATCTGAATGGAGCTTTACAGGGGGGTAATCAATGACAGGGGGGTAATCAATGACAGGGGGGTGATCAGGGAGTCTATATGGGGTGATCACCACAGTCATTGATCACGCCCCTGTAAGGCTTCATTCAGACGTCCGGATGCGTTTTGCGGATCCGATCCATCTATCAGTGGATCCGTAAAAATCATGCGGACGTCTGAATGGAGCTTTACAGGGGGTTGATCAATGACAGGGGGGTAATCAATGACAGGGGGGTGATCAGGGAGTCTATATGGGGTGATCAGGGGTGATTAGGGGTGATCAGGGGCTAATAAGGGGTTAATAAGTGATGGGGGGGGGGTGTAGTGTAGTGTAGTGGTGCTTGGTGCTACTTTACTGAGCTACCTGTGTCCTCTGGTGGTCGATCCAAACAAAGGGGACCACCAGAGGACCAGGTAGCAGGTATATTAGACGCTGTTATCAAAACAGCGTCTAATATACCTGTTAGGGGTTAAAAAAAACACATCTCCAGCCTGCCAGCGAACGATCGCCGCTGGCAGGCTGGAGATCAACTCTCTTACCTTCCGTTCCTGTGAGCGCGCGCGCCTGTGTGCGCGCGTTCACAGGAAATCTCGCGTCTCGCGAGATGACGCGTATATGCGTGACTGTGCGCAGCGCTGCCACCTCCGGAACGCGATCCTGCGTTAGGCGGTCCGGAGGTGGTTAAGGACCAGGCCATTTTTTGCAAATCTGACAAGTGTCACTTTAAGTGCTGATAACTTTAAAACGCTTTAACTTATCCAGGCCATTCTGTTTTTTTGTCACATAGTGAACTTCATGACACTGGTAAAATGAAGTAAAAAAAATTCATTTTTATTTATAAAAAAAATACCAAATTTACCAAAAAAAAATAAAAAATTGCACATTTCCAAGTTTCAATTTCTCTACTTCTATAATACATAGTAATACCTCCAAAAATAGTTATTACTTTACATTCCCCATATGTCTACTTCATGTTTGGATCATTTTAGGAAGGATATTTTATTTTTTGGGGATGTTACAAGGCTTAGAAGTTTAGAAGCAAATCTTGAAATATTTCCGAAATTTTCAAAAACCCAATTTTTAGGGACCAGTTCAGGTCTGAAGTTACTTTGCGAGGCTTACATAATAGAAACCACCCAAAAATGACCCCAGTCTATAAACTACACCCCTCAAGGTATTCAAAACAGATTTTACAAACTTTGTTAACCCTTTAGGTGTTCCACAAGAGTTAATGGCAAATGGTGTTAAAATTTCAGAATTTCGATTTTTTGGCAAATTTTCCATTTTAATACATTTTTTCCAGTAACAAAGCAAGGGTTAACAGCCAAACAAAATGCTAAATTTATTGCCCCGATTCTTTAGTTTGCAGAAACACCACCTATGTGTCCGTAAACTACTGTACGGGCACACAGTAGGGCGTAGAGGGAAAGGTGCGCCGTATGGTTTTTAGAAGGCAGATTTTGCTGGACTGTTTTTTTTTTTACACCATGTCCCATTTGAAGCCCCCCTTATGCACCCCTAGAGTAGAAACTCCATAAAAGTGACCCCATCTAAGAAACTACACCCCTCAAGGTATTCAAAACTGATTTTACAAACGTCGTTAACCCTTTAGGTGTTGCACAAGATTTAATGGAAAATAGAGATACAATTTCAAAATTTCACTTTTTTGGCAGATTTTCCATTTTAATATTTTTTTTCCAGTTACAAAGCAAGGGTTAACAGCCAAACAAAACTCATTATTTATGGCCCTGATTCTGTAGTTCACAGGAACACCCCATATGTGGTCGTAAACCGCTGTACGGGCAGGGCGCAGAAGGAAAGAAATGCCATACGGTTTTTGGAAGGCAGATTTTGCTGGACTGTTTTTTTTGACACCATGTCCCATTTGAAGCCCCCCTGATGCACCCCTAGAGTAGAAACTCCAAAAAGTGACCCCATTTTAGAAACTACAGGATAGGGTGGCAGTTTTGTTGGTACTAGTATTGGGTACATATGATTTTTGGTTGCTCTATATTACACTTTTTGTGAGGCAAGATAACAAGAAATAGCTTTTTTGGCACCGTTTTTTATTTTATTTACAACATTCAGGTTAGATCATGTGGTATTTTTATAGAGTAGGTTGTCACGGCCGCGGCGATACCTAATATGTATACAATTTTTTTATTTATGTAAGTTTTACACAATGATTTCATTTTTGAAACAAAAAAAAATCATGTTTTAGTGTCTGAGAGCCATAGTTTTTTCAGTTTTTGGGCGATTATCTTAGGTAGGGTCTCATTTTTTGTGGGATGAGATGACGGTTTGATTGCACTATTTTGGGGTTCATATGACTTTTTGATCGCTTGCTATTACACTTTTTGTGACGTAAGATGACAAAAAAATTGCTTTTTTACACCGTTTTTTATTTTTATTTTTTTACGGTGGTCACCTGAGGGGTTAGGTCATGTGATATTTTTATAGAGCCGGTCGATACGGACGCAGCGATACCTAATATGTATACTTTTTTTTTTATTTATGTAAGTTTTACACAATGATTTCATTTTTGAAACAAAAAAAATCATGTTTTAGTGTTTCCATAGTCTAAGAGCCATAGTTTTTTCAGTTTTTGGGCGATTATCTTGGGTAGGGTATGATTTTTTCGGGATGAGATGACGGTTTGATTGGTACTATTTTGGCGTACATGCAACTTTTTTGATCACTTTTATTACCTTTTTTGGGAAGTAAGGTGGGCAAAATTTCAATTTTCTCATAGTTTTTATTTTTTTATTTTTATGGCATTCAGCGTGCGGGGAAAGTAACATGACCGTTTTATAGATAATGTCGTTACGGACGCGGCGATACCTAATATGTGTAGTGTATTTTATTTTTATTCAGTGATTATGTGTTTATTTTTATTCAGTGATAAATGTGTTTTTTTTTATCTTAACTTTTTTCACTTTTTAAAAAAAAAATTGGACCCAGACCCACTTGGTTCTTGAAGATCCAGTGGGTCTGATGTCTGTATAATACAGTACAGTACACTATATAGTGTATTGTACTGTATTTTACTTACACTTTGTCTGAACAGATCTATGCCTTTAGCACAGATCTGTTCAGCACCATGGACAGCAGGATGCCTGAGAAGGCGTCCTGTTGCCATGGGAACCTTCCCCGTCTGCTCGGTTGTGGCCACAACTGAGCAGACGGGGAAGGGTAAGGAGGGGGGCTCCCTCCCTCTGTCACCCCATCCTGTCTGGGGGCTGCAAAGGCACAGCAGCCCCCCGATGGGAAAGGTAGGGAGCTCCCTGACCCTGACTGTTAACCTTTTCCATACAGCGGTCCGTACGGACCGCGGTATGGAAAGGGTTAAACGGCTGACATCTGCACAGATGTCAGCCGTTTATACCAGAGTGTCAGCAATGTGCTGACACTCTGGTATAACCACTGTACACCAATGATTATTCAAGAGGAGGCGGGCGGGGGATCTTGATCCTGCCTGCCGCACCGCCCGCCTCCCGCACCGCCCGCAACCCCCCCCCCCCTGCACCACCCGCCGCCATAAAATCACTCAGGGGTGCAGGGGGGGTGTGAAAATCTATATTTTGGGCATGTTAAAGTTTCTGATCCCCGCGGTCCCGAAACTTCAGAAAGCGCAGCAAACTGCAGGTCTGAATTGCACCGATCTCCAAAACGGGGGGTCACATGACCCCCCCTAGCATTGTGACAGGATGCCGGCTGAATGATTTCAGCTGGCATCCTGTTCGGATTAACCCCCGCAGCGCCGCAATCGCGATTTAAACTTAGGATGTACCGGTACGCCCTAAGTCCTTAAGGGGTTAATAAATGACCCCTATGTGTTAAAAAGAATATGAATAGAATTATTATTCTAACAAGGAGGTTATATCCTGCATCTCCAGACTCCTGCGATAGATATTCATATAATTTACCATATGGTATTATAGTGCCGTCTTCGACTCGGTAAATATTGTACTTGGGTGTCTGTTTTAAATTTTGTACAATCATTTTTCATTTCCAGCAGAGGGCGCTGCTGCACAATTATTAGGTCTGAAAGATGAACTATGCAAACCACTGCAAGTGAATACAAAACACTCAGGTGAATTGGTATACAGTATGTACTTACTTTTCTGTACTGTCACTGTAAAGATAACAGCGTTCGTTTTTTTTGTTATGTTAACAGGGTTGTTCAGCATTAGAAATACTGACATACCTGCTCCTTGGTTATGTGTGGTATTCCAGATCAGCCCATGAAGTGACTACCTTGATTTAATTTGGAGACTCTAGCAGGGAAGCTCTGTCATCCAAGATCATGGTCTCCAGTTAAAAGAGTTGTACCCCAAGGTTCAGTACTGAGCCTGCTATTTAGCAATCATGTAGGGGATGACACAAAGCTATGGATTGTGGTGTAGTCTATGGAAGATATAAGCCACTAGTCACGGATTTATAGAAAATAAGTGGCATACTCCAACTTTGCAAATTCCTTTTATATAAATCAAAATGGTGAAATAATACACCATCAAGCAAAATGACAGCTAACAGCTCACATATAGATGCATGATGTCCAAAAAGTCCAATTCAGTGACTTTAAATCCAATAGACTAATCAGTCTATATGGTAACTGGAGAGTAAAGGTAAAATGAAGTGCACCATGGAAACTGCTATGTTTCTGGGGCCTCCCCCCTTCCTCAGACGTGCAGAATTTTTATTGTATGTTATGACAGTGACACACATTTGTAATGTACTTTTCTCACATGGACTCAAAGTCTACGGATAGTTGTGTGGCCCGGACAATTCCCTGGGAAGTCAGTGGCTGCCATATAGGTGCTCGACTCCAACACATAACACAATTTTGTAGGAAGCCAATTTGTTTATTTTAGCACAAAGCCGCAACATAACAAAATGTAGAGGTGGGGATAGAGAGGCTATCTTGAGAAACGTAAATTACAATCAAATAATCTTTTTTTTTTTGGGGGGGGATAGATGAATATGGGTTACCCATAGCACACCCTGTTGTCTCTTCATTTTTTCTCAGTAGGTTAGTTGGTTTATGAGACATACAGTTGTGTTCCAAATAATAGCAGTCAGACATCACTAACCAGATCAATCACTGTTTTTGGTAGAAATTATATTTCTACATGGCAAATAATTTACTAGTAGGTGTAGTAGAGTAATAGAAACCCAACAGTCACACCATGCATGCTGCTGATTCTGTGTAATTGAATCACTAATTGAAAGGGGCATGTACAAAATAATAGCAGTGTGGAGTTCAGTGAGTGAGGTCATTAATTCTTTGAAAAACAGGTGGCAATTATTGCCCTTATTTAAGGAAGGAAGGCAGCAAATGTTGTACATGCTGGTTACTGTGCATTTCTCTCTGAAATTCTGAGAAAAATGGGTCGTTCCAGACATTGTTCAGAAGAACATTGTAGCTTGATTAAAAAGTTGATTGGAGAGGAGAAAACATATAATGAAGTGCATAAAATGATAGGCTGCTCAGATAAAATGATTGCAAATGCTTTAAAATGGCAACCAGAACTTAAAAGAGGTGGAAGAAAATGAAAAACTTCCACTCGAATGGATAGAAGAATAGCCAAAATGGCAAGGACTCAGCCAACAATCAGCTCCAGGAAGATCAAAGAAGGTCTAAAGTTACCTGTGAGTACTGTTACAATTAGACGACGCCTATGTGAAGCCAAGCTATCTGAAAGAAGCCCCCGCAAAGTCCACTGTTGAAAAAAAGACATGCTGAAGAGGTTATAATTTGCCAAAGAGCACATTGACTGGCCTAAAGAGACATTTTGTGGACTGATGAAAGTAAGATTGTTCTTTTTGGGTCTAGTGGCCGGAGACAGTTTGTCAGATGACCCCCAAACACTGATTTCAAGCCACAGTACACTGTGAAGACAGTGAAGCATGGTGGCACAAGCACCATGATATGGGGATGTTTCTCATACTAAGGTGTTGGGCCTATTTATCGCATACCAGGGATTATGGATCAGTTGGAATACATCAGAATACTTGAAGAGGTCATGCTGCCTTATGCTGAAGAGGAAATGCCCTTGAAATGGGTGTTCCAACAAGACAACGACCCCAAATACACCAGTAAACCTGCAACATCTTAATTCCAGACCAACAAGATTGACGTTATGGAGTGGTCAGCCCAATCCTCGGATCTTAATCCAATAGAAAACTTTTGGGGTGACATCAAAAATGCAGTTTCTTAGGCAAAACCAAGAAATAGAGAAGAACTGTGGAATGTAGTCCAATCATCCTGGGCTGGAATACCTGTTCACAGGGGCCAGAAGTTGGTTGACCCCATGCAACACAGATGTACAGCAGTTCTCAGAAACAGCGGTTATACAACTAAATATTAGTAAAGTGATTCAAAGGAAAGCAAAATCTTCAAACATTTTTCAGTTTATATAGTGAATGTCTGAGTTTGTAAAGAAGAATACAAACACTGCTATTTTTGAACAGTCTAATATTCACTTTTCTTAAATTTTTTTAGAGGAACAACACAAATTTTATATATTTTTCTTCATGTTCTGATTTGGAATAGAATGTGTAGTGTTCCCAATGCATTTGTGTGTATGGAAATAGAAGCTATTAGGATTTTGAGCTTTATTCACTTTTTTAAACACACTGCTATTATTTTTAACACAACTGTATGTTATTAATTATTTAAATTTTTCTTTTCCTTAGACCACTCACATAAGCTGGAGGCCACTCCAATGTATCCTCATCCCGGCTATCAATATTATATTTAGATTTTTTTTTTTTACTAAATAGATGTCATTGATATTTCTTTTTAGGCTATTACCATCCAATGGACCAGATATTGTGCATCACTGGTCACACTATAGCAGGGATCAGCAACCTCTGGCATTCCAGCTGTTCTGAAACTACAGCTCCCAGAATCCTCTTTTCACTTATTTGGAAGTTACAAGAACAGCTGAGCAAGTGTGCATGCTGGGAGTTGTAGTTTCACAGCAGTTAAAGTGCCAAAAGTTGCTGTACCGTGGACTACAGCCTCATACTTGGTTTATAATGCTAAAATACCTTGGTACTTGTTCATACACTTTGAGTGAGTATTTCTTGCTAGTTCTGGTGCTTATGTGGGAACTAATAGCCATTTGGCATTTACTCACACTCTACTGCAGCAACCTGTTTTGCTACTAACAGTAAAGACCAGCTATGTACCAGGTATCCATGAAAAATGTACCTTTACACTTTTTGCCATTTACTTATGGGGTTGTTTCCCCTGCTGATGGGACTTTGTAGATATAAGCCACTTTTATACTTATACAAGTTAATAATATTACGCCTCTAACAACTCTTCTCCAGACTAAATAAAGTTAGGCTACTTTCACACTAGGATTTTTTCTAGATCTGGCAGGGCTTAGGAAAAACGCTTCCGTTACTGATAATACAACCATCTGCATCTGTTATGAACGGATCCGGTTGTATTATCTTTAACATAGCCAAGACGGATCCATCATGAACTCTACTGAAAGTCAATGGGTGACGGATCTGTTTTCTATTGTGTCAAATTGTGTCAGAGTAAAAAGATCCGTCCCCATTGACTTGCATTGTGGGTCATGACTGATCCGTCTTGCTCCGCATCCCTCGACAGAAAGAAAACCGCTGCTTGCTGCTGTTTGCTCTCCGGTATGGAGATGCAACCAAATGGAACGGAATGCTATATGGAGCATTCCATTCTGTTCAGTTATGTTTTGTCCCAAATGACAATGAATGGGGACAAAAGGAAGCGTTTTTCTCCTGTATTGAGATCCTATGACGGATAGCTGGTCATACACATTATACTTTTGTCAGCTGAACCTGCCGAGAATGGCGGGTGCGGCCGACACACTAATGTGTGTGGGGAGCTTTTGACTCTGCACCGACAGATGATGTCAGGGAAGACAAGGATAAGCGAAATAAATTCCCCCCCCCCCCCCCCCGCCCAAATCCTTTTGTTCTCAGGCAAGATAAGCCGCCGCCAAAATTGTCCAGCTGTAGCTTTCTCCAATCTCCCCTTAACATAGAATGACATGTTCACCAAACATGTATGTGCATGGGGAACCCAGGAGAGAGAAATAGCGCTTGACCAGCTTTAGAACTTTTATGCTCTTTATCAGTTTAGTTGCTCTTTTTTGTACTTCTCCAGCTCTAGAGCATCCTTCCTTTTCAAATACATTGTATGTATTCTTCCTTATGTGTATAGGTCTTGCATATCAGAAGAATGGACAGGTTCCCTGAAACGACATATTGATGATTTCAATAAACATCATCTTAATTGGATCTGGATAGCGCTAGTGCGGTGGATTTTTCATGTATCCTGGCTTATGACTTTTCCTCAAGTGGCTCTCCTAGTTTTATTTCCTTGGATGTATGTTGCATGCAGATTAGTAATGCCCAGATACATAACTTACGTTTATCCACATTTAAACTCATTTGTAGATACCCAAACACAGTAGGGGGAATTTAAAGTCAGTTTTGCTCGAGTCTGTGTTAACTTTGCACAAAATTTTTCAAATGTTGCATGTTATTTGTTAAATATGGCGCAGCTGTAGACCTTACACTTTTGTGTAGAAATGCTATTCCAGTTATATTAGTTCCCCCACCTACTGGAGTAAGTTTGTGACTTTTGTGAGTTTGTGACAATGTAAGCCGTTTACCGGGGTGGGCTCCCCAGGATACAGCGAAGTCACGAATGAGGAAAGCAACTCCAACGCCAGTTTTTGCCAAAACAGTATTTTACTTAAACATGGTAATGAGCAAGACCACAGATGCTGGTAAGACACAAATAAATTTGCATACACCAGGCTAGGAGGCTGAGAACCTTGTGCTGCACAGCGCGGCGCCCTCCGGTGGATGCTGGAGGTAAGAGCAGCAAATTTACCTACTGGCAGGCTTACCTGTTATTACCCTAAAATCAGGAACAATCAGGGCTAGCCTGCGGTACAGCACAACAGTTTAAAATCTTATTATACTCTATAGTATCCTCCCTCCAATAACTGGTCTCAGTTTCTAGTATTCTAGGCGCCAACACTGTAGTCTTACCAACCCGGGTCTGCCCTGCATCAGCTGGTGATTATAAATCGAACAAAGGCTTCTCCAACAAGCATGCGGTACTGCAATGTATGTTGCTTTGCTTCTCAGCTCTCATCATCGTTCCTGGCAGCAATTCTCCTTCCTCTTGACAATATCAGGCTCCTCTGGACAAGATCAGGGTCAAGCTCCACTTGGCTGCAGCTCTGGTCACTGAAGGATGCTCCCACACCTGGATGTCGATGGATTCTCTCCTCACACAGGACCTCAGTGTCTCTCTGAGCCTCATTTTAAAATGTGTGTTGCTACTGGCACTTTGCACTTTTACACGTGACGCGCTTTGCACTTTAATTTGAATTTATATATACACAGTACATATATATAAAAAATAACCTTTTTTTATTTTGTATATTGTGTATTGCACGATGATGTTTTAATTTTTAGTGACTTAATATAAACACAATCATGGTATGAAATTAATTATGGCCGTAATCATGTGTTATATGGTTTTGTACATGTATTTGATCAATTAATTATTTATTTCATTTGGTTTTTAATGTTTATCATGGTATTTTTCACGTCTTGTATTTTAATAATCATGGGATTATATAAGGTACACAATCATGGGTTTTTCAAGTATCACTATTCGGTTATTACACCAATTTATTTCAATATAGCAAGTATTGATGGTTAGAGATGTCGCGAACATAAAATTTTCCGTTGGCGAGCGAGAATTTCCGCAAATGTTCGCAAACAGGCGAACCGGGCGAACCGCCATAGACTTCAATAGGCAGGCGAATTAAAAAATAAATAAAATAGGGACTCTTTCTGGCCACAATAGTGATGGAAAAGTTGTTTCAAGGGGACTAACACCTGGACTGTGGCATGCCGGAGGGGGATCCATAGCAAAACTCCCATGGAAAATTAGGTAGTTGACGCAGAGTCGGGTTTTAATCCATAAAGGGCATAAATCACCTAACATTCCTAAATTGTTTGGAATAACGTGCTTTAAAACATCAGGTATGATGTTGTATCGATCAGGTAGTGTAAGGGTTACGCCCGCTTCACAGTGACAGACCAAACTATAACAGACCAAACTCCCCGTTTAACGCACCGCAAACAGTCCATTTGCACAACCGCAAACTCCCCATTTGCACAAGGTTGGATACCAAGCTAGCCATGTCCCGTTCCTTGTCCTCACTGATGTCATTAAGGTCTCTTCCTCCACCCAGCCACGTACAACACCAGGGGTCCCCGAAAGGTGACAACAAGCCCCCTGGGACGCCTGCTGTGGTTGGTCTTCCACCTCCTCAAAGCCACCTTCCTCCTCTGACTCCTCTTCTTCAGACTCCTCTCTCTGCGTTGCCGCAGGTCCAACAATCGACGACGACAAGGCTGCTTCTGGTGGCGATGGTGACCACAACTCTTCCTCTTCATGCTCATCTACGGCCTGATCCAGCACTCTTCGCAGGGCACGCTCCAGAAAAAACGCATATGGGATGAGGTCGATGATGTTGCCTTGGGTTTGACTGACCAGGTTTGTCACCTCCGCAAAAGGACGCATGAGCCTACAGCCATTGTGCATGGGCGTTCAGTAACGCGGCCAAAAAATACCCAGCTCCGCAGAGGCTGTCCTCTTTTTTTTAAATAAAAAAAATCTGTTCTTACCAGTTTAATCTCTGTTTTGTCCCCTATCAGGGGCCGGTGTGGTGTATGGAATAGATTTTAGGAACCGGGAGATGGAAAAAGATGCTTGGTTGGTCCTCTTACTTCCAATTTGGGGCACTGCACGTGCGCCGTGCAATGTACTGTGCTACCCGATATGAGTGGTATGTTAAGTAGTACTATTCCTATCAGTTTAATCCCTGTTACGTCCCCTATCAGGGGACGTGTATGGAATAGATTTTAGGAACCGGGAAATGGTAAAAGATGCTTGGTTGGTCCTCTTACTTCCAATTTGGGGCACTGCGCGTGCGCCGTGCAATATACTGTGCTACCCGATATAAGTGGTATGTTAAGTAGTACTATTCCTATCAGTTCAATCCCTGTTACGTCCCCTATCAGGGGACGTGTATCGAATAGAGTTTAGACAACCGCAAAGAGTTGTCAATAGTTGACACACTCATGACATAAATTTTATTCCTCTATGCGTCAATCTTGGTGTAGTGATGACTGTGCTCGTGCGCACGTTTAGGAGATTGCAGGCGATGGCGGTTTTTCAAAGCCTATGAACTATGCAGCACGACCAGTGACAGTTAAGTGACCCAGAAAACAATGATTCTGCAGTGTGGGCCCATTGTTGGCCTAGTAGGCTTTAATGATCACCTTAGATGATCACAAAGAAAATTAATGTTTTTTCTATGCAAAATTATCCAGCCGATCGCTTTTGGTCTGTTCACAATGAAGCAACGACCTTATCATCTGGGGTGTGCCAACATTGCCATTACCAACAGACTCATTGAGGTGATTGCTTCATTGTGATACGCAAGCCCCTTCACCACAACAAGGTAACGATCACGAAGGGGAATTGACACATGTATGTGCCTTTTTTTTTTTTTGCAGCCACAGTGCAGCACCAGAGGCCAGAAAAATTAGGCATGTACACATGCCTGAAAAATTAGGTATTGTTGCAGCCGCTGCTGTAGCAGCGACCGGAAAAATTGATGTTTTCCAGGCAGAAAGTGCACTAAAACATTGCGGCTTGAACCCTAGTTGGTGGCAAAGAAGTCACACAAGTCATCCGGCATGCAGAGATTAAATACAGCAGCGTGTGGACCATTTTTAGCCCAAGTCATCTCATCAGGCCTTTTTTAGTCAAATGCATCCCCCACTGTCAGTCTCATTCATCTTAATAAAGGTGAGGTAATCTAGACTTTTTTGACCTAGGCGACTTCTCTTCTCAGTGACAATACCTCCTGCTGCGCTGAAGGTCCTTTCTGACAGGACACTTGAAGCGGGGCAGGCCAGAAGTTCTATCGCAAATTGGGATAGCTCAGGCCACAGGTCAAGCCTGCACACCCAGTAGTCAAGGGGTTCATCGCTCCTCAGAGTGTCGAAATCTGCAGTTAAGGCGAGGTAGTCTGCTACCTGTCGGTTGAGTCGTTCTCTGAGGGTGGACCCCGAAGGGCTGTGGCGATGCGTAGGACTTAAAAAGCTCCGTATGTCCTCCATCAACAACACGTCTGTAAAGCGTCCTGTCCTTGCTGGTGTGGTTGTGGTAGGAGGAGGATTACTTTCACCTCTTCCCCTGGTAGATTCCCGTTGTGCTGTGACATCACCCTTATACGCTGTGTAAAGCATACTTTTTAACTTGTTTTGGAACTGCTGCATCTTTCCGACTTCCGGTAATTCGGTAACATTTCAGCCACTGTCTGCTTATACCGGGGGTCTAGTAGCGTGGCCACCCAGTACAGGTCGTTCTCCTTCAGCCTTTTTATACGAGGGTTCCTCAACAGGCATGACAGTATGAAAGACCCCATTTGCACAAGGTTGGATGCCGAGCTACTCATGTCCCGTTCCTCGTCCTCATCGATCTCATTAAAGGTCTGTTCTTCCCCCTAGCCACGTACAACACCACGGGTACCAGATAGGTGACAACGAGCACCCTGGGATGCCTGCTGTGGTTGGTCTTCCTCCTCCTCAAAGCCACATTCCTCCTCTGACTCCTCTTCCTCACAGTCCTCTTCCAGCGTTGCCGCAGGTCCAGCAAGTGATGCTGATAAGGCTGTTTCTGGTGGTGATGGTGACCACAACTCTTCCTCTTCACGCTCATCTACGGCCTGATCCAGCACTCTTCGCAGGGCACGCTCCAGGAATAAAACAAATGGGATGATGTCGCTGATGGTGCCTTCTGTGTGACTGACTAGGTTTGTCACCTCCTCAAAAGGACGCATGAGCCTACAGGCATTGCGCATGAGCGTCCAGTAACATGGCAAAAATATACCCAGCTCTGCAGAGGCTGTCCTAGCACCCCGGTCATACAAATACTCGTCAACGGCTTTTTCTTGTTGGAGCAGGCGGTCGAACATTAGGAGTGTTGAATTCGAACGTATCGGGCTGTCGCAAATCAAGCGCCTCACTGGCATGTTGTTTCGCCGCTGAATATCGGAAAAGTGCGCAATGGCCGTGTAGGAACGCCTGAAATGGCCACACACCTTCCTGGCCTGCTTGAGGACGTCCTGTAAGCCTGGGTACTTATGCACAAAGCGTTGTACGATCAGATTCAATGCCGCCAACAAATTGCTTCCGTTGTCACACACCACTTTGCCGATCTCCAGTTGGTGCGGAGTCAGCCACTGATCCACCTGTGCGTTCAGGGCAGACAGGAGTGCTGGTCCGGTGTGACTCTCTGCTTTCAGGCAAGTCAACCCCAAGATGGCGTGACACTGTCGTATCCGGGATGTGGAATAGCCCCTGGGGAGCTGGGGGGTGCAGTTGATGTGGAGCAAGACGCATCAGCAGAAGAGGACTCAGCCGAGGAGGTTAGCGAAGAGGATGGAGTAGGAGGAGTAGAGGAGGTGGCAGCAGGCCTGCCTGCAAATCGTGGCAGTGTCACCAACTCCTCTGCAGAGCCACGCATTCCATGCTTGGCAGCCGTCAGCAGGTTTACCCAATGCGCAGTGTACGTGATATACCTGCCCTGTCCATGCTTTGCAGACCAGGTATCAGTGGTCAGATGGACCCTTGCCCCAACACTGTGTGCCAGACATGCCATGACTTCCTTTTCCACAATAGAGTACAGGTTGGGGATTGCCTTTTGTGAAAAAAAAATTTGGCCGTGTACCTTCCACTGCGGTGTCCCAATAGCTACAAATTTTTTGAAGGCCTCAGACTCCACCAGCTTGTATGGTAAAAGCTGATGGGCTAAGAGTTCCGACAAGCCAGCTGTCAGACGCCGGGCAAGGGGGTGACTCTGTGACATTGGCTTCTTATGCTCAAACATTTCCTTGACAGACACCTGACTGTGGGCAGATGAGTAGGAACTGCTGAAGGTGAGAGGCGAAGTGGCGGATGGTTGAGAGGGGGCAAGGAGGACAGCAGTGGTTGACGTGGCTGAAGATGCTGGACCAGGAGGAGGATGGTGGCTTTGAGTTTGTGTGCTGCTTGTACTCATCATGTGTTGATCCCATAGGCGTTTGTGATGTGAGATCATGTGCCTTCGCAAAGCAGTTGTACCTAGGTGGGTGTTGGACTTCCCACGACTCAGTTTCTTTTGGCACAGGTTGCAAATGGCATCGCTGTTATCAGAGGCAGACACACAAAAAAAATGCCACACTGCTGAGCTTTGCAATGACAGCATTCTGGTGGTGGCCACAGCATCGTATCCCGTCTACCCAGCGACCCACTAAGGGCTTTTCAATCAAAAATGCAGAATCTCCTGGAATTGGGGCTATCATGTGGTTGTCTTAGTACTAGAGAGAAAGAATACATTTTTGTGGAACACCCTATAGCACCTATTTTTCATGCGTTACCCAAAGTCCACAAAAATGTATTCCCTCCACCCCTCAGACCGATCGTGGCTGGAATAGGCTCTTATTCTGACCGTTTCTCTGAGTGGGTGGACTCTCTGTTACAACCCTTGGTGCCACTCATTCCTGTTTTTTTAAAGGATACGAGGTCAGTGCTACAAGCCTTCACTGATTTTGAATGGAGGGAGGGATATTCATGGATAACAGCTGACATCACATCTCTTTATACTAATATTCCCCATGATCTAGCAGTTATCTCATTGAAGTGGTTTTTTGAACATTATAGTGACTACACGGAGGTACTTAGGGAATATGTTTTCCTGGTGGTGGACATCCTCCTCAGGCACAATTATTTTTTGTTTGGAGAGAATTTTTTCTTACAGGTGTCGGAGGTGTCGATGGGGGCCAAGTTCTCTCCCTCCATTGCAAATATTTTTATGGCATGGTGGGAGGGACACTTTCTCCTCATCGACACCTCTCCACTTCTGGACTGCCTGCTCTGGTATGGACGTTACATCGACGACCTGCTGATGGTATGGGCTGGCGATGTGGCGTCCATACCGGAGCTTATGGAATATTTTAATTCCAAGGTTGATTGTATACAATTTGTTTTCCAGACCCATGCAACAGAGATTCAGTTTCTGGATTTGTGCCTGAGGGGGGAGGTTTCCACCAACAGAGTCAATACGTTTACCCACCGTAAACAGCTTGCTGGGAATACTATATTACTAGCCCAGTCGTGCCATCCCTCCCATACTATTCACAGCATCCCCAAGGGTGAATTGATACGTGCCCGTCGGAATTGTTCCGATCAGATAGCCTTTGAGAGGGAAGACTCCAATATAACTGACAGACTACTGCGTAGGGACTATCCACGCGCAAATATACAGCGGGCCACTAAAATGGTTTCAAATATGAATACACAGTCCCTAATTTTTCCCAAGCAGTCTGTAACACACAGACAATCAGGAGACACTGACAACAGCAAACAGGCCACGTATTTCGTCACAAAATTCAGCCAAGAATTTTCTGCCATATGTAACATTATGAAAAAGTACTTATGTTCTTAATTTTGATGGTGAATGGTCTGAAATTGTGTCCAACGGAATAAAGTGTGTGGCCAAGAGAGCACCCACCTTAGGCAATATTATCAGCCCTAGCTTTTTCTCAGATGGCAAAAGATCACAAGCCACATGGCTACAGTACAAGGGTAGTTTTAAATGTGGACATAAATGTATCTGTTGCCACCATATAACCATTGAGAAAACGTTTAGATCCACTACCAGTGGAAAGGAATACAACATTCAGTCTTACATCAACTGTAACACAAAACATGTGGTTTATCTCATCACATGCACAATGTGCTCTTTGCAATATGTGGGCTGTACTGCTAATCCGTTAAAAAAACGGATTCGCAGGCACATATCAGATGTGCCGCATTACAGAGACCGTAATGTCTCTGCAGCCAGCCTGCACTTTGCAATTGCACATGCAGGAGATGTGTCCTGTCTAAAGGTCATGGGCATAGAAAGAGTTCACCTGCCGCCTAGGGGGGGAGATCACAGGAGGAAACTCCTAAACAGGGAGGCCTTCTGGATCTTCCAACTGGGATCTCGCCAGCCCCATGGGCTTAACAAACGCCATGATCTTATTTTACAGTATTGACATGGGACCATAGTATTTTTCTTTTCCTTTCCTATATATACATGTATTTAGCCTTTGATTATTACTTTTTGAACACTGATTTCCATTCATCACTACTATTTTTTAAGATTTATACCTCAGTCTCTTTCTCATGTTTGTTTTCAACTCTGGCTTGTAAAAGGTTTTTTAACTAGATTGATTTGCATGGGAACACCCACTGATGTCTCCTCCTCCCAGGTGATACTCATTAACCTGGGGTTAGTTTGGGATATATCTGGAGGTGCTCCCATTTCATATGCATGTTTGCCATGAGGAAGGACCCACATATCCAAGAGGTCTGAAACGCGTCGATTCACATTTGTACACTTGTACACGGATTTTATTACGCTGGAATAAAGTTATATACTTCACCTGAATTGAGCCGGATTTTTCTTCACTAATCTGGATCTAGGAGTAGGAGGTTGAGGAGGCGGTGTAGGTTGATGTGGCGGTGTAGGTGGAAGCGACGGTGAAGGAAGAATAGGTAGCCAACACTGATTTGTGTTATTTTTTTATTTTTAAATTGGGATATCCCCTAAAATATTG
The DNA here is from genome assembly GCF_905171765.1 of Bufo bufo. Lineage (NCBI taxonomy): Eukaryota > Metazoa > Chordata > Amphibia > Anura > Bufonidae > Bufo > Bufo bufo. Next base: position 150,192,655 of record NC_053395.1, on the reverse strand, counting down.
GGACATATAACAAAATAAAACTAAAAATAAGTGCACTTGAGTACAAGAATGGATGGTTGAGGCTGGTATAAATGTCTATTCTGCACAAGGTACGGACAAGTCCTGTGGGATCCATGCCTGGTTCATTTTAATAAACGTAAGCTCGTCCACATTGGCTGCGGCCTGTGATAATGCTCTCTGCCATACTAAACACACCTTCACACTATACACTGGCTGCAGGGCAGGTCAGCACCTCCAAGGCTGACAAAGCTTTTCAACATTTTGGCCATGCTAACCCTGCCTTCTCAGGTGCTGGCGGTGCCCCAGCTCCGTTGGCGACCTCTTCCTTCGCCTTGTGCTTCTACTGTGCCCCACCTCCGCTGTCAGGTGGGAATGCTATCATCAGCGTGCGCTTGTAGTCGCGCATCTTCCGATCAGTAACAGATGTTTTCACTAAATTTAGTTCCCTGTCAGCAATGCAGAGCAGGGGTTCATTCACGGCAAAAGGGGGTTCATGTCACCCAGCAATAGAACAGAGGATTTTGAGAGATTTAGGCCCCTGTCACCCAGGCACAGCAGTGGTTCATTCACGGCAAAAGGGGGTTCATGTCACCCAGCAATAGAACAGAGGATTTTGAGAGATTTAGGCCCCTGTCACCCAGGCACAGCAGGGGTTCATTCACGGCAAAAGGGGGATCATGTCACCCAGCAATAGAACAGAGGATTTTGAGAGATTTATGCCCCTGTCACCCAGGCACAGCAAGGGGTTTGTATACGCCAAAAATGGTAAAATGTCACCCGACAATTGAAAATAAGAATTTTTTCAATTTAGGGCACTAAAATTGGCACTTTTTAAAATTAAAATGGCTCTAAAATAGTCCTTGAAAAGGCTAGAGGGATGTAAAAGGCAGTAAAATGTGCTTAAGAGCATGGCAACTGCTCTGCAAACAAATGTGGATAGGGAAATAACTTAAAATGAAATAAAATGACTAAAAATTACAAATTATTAACCTGCAACTCAGAGAAGGAGGTGGATATGGAGTCGGAGGTTGAGGAGGCGGTGAATGTGGTGTTGTAGGTGGAGGCAGCAATGGAGGAGGAGGAGGTAGCCAACAATGTTTCTTTTTATTGGGTAGGTAGCCCCCAAAATATTGGGACAAATGAAAAAAAAAGAAAACAAAGAATCATTGCACTTGACTTGAGTACAAGAATGTATGTTTGATGGTGGTATAAATGTCTATTCTGCACAAGGTACAGACAAGTCTTGTGGGATCCAAGCCTGGTTCATTTTAATGAACGTGAGCTTGTCCACGGCTGTGGACAGGCGGCTGCGTCTGTCTGTAATGACTCCTCCTGCCGTGCTAAATACACGTTCAGAGAGTACACTGGCTGCAGGGCAGGCCAGCACCTCCAAGGCATACAGGGCAAGCTCTGGCCATGTGGACAATTTGGAGACCCAGAAGTTGAATGGGGCAGAACCATCAGTCAGTAAGTGTAGTCGTGTGCACAGGTACTGTTCCACCATGTTGATCAAATGCTGCCTCTTGCTAACACGCTCCATATCAGCAGTTGGGGCCGGTTGTTGCGGCGAGGTAAAGAAGCTTTTCCACATGTTGGTCATGCTAACCCTGCCTTCTGAGGTGCTGGCGCTGACACAACTGCGTTGGCGACCTCTTCCTCCTCCCCTGCCTTCGCCTTGTGCTTCCACTTGTCCCCGGCGTCAGTCGGGAATGCTCTCAGGAGCGCGCTTACCAGCGTGCGCCTGTAGTCGCGCATCTTCCGATCACGCTCCAGTGAGGGAATTAAGGACGGCACATTGTCTTTGTAACGGGGATCCAGCAGGGTGGCCACCCAGTAGTCGGCACACGTTAAAATGTGGGCAACTCTGCAGTCGTTGCGCAGGCACTGCAGCATGTAGTCGCTCATGTGTGCCAGGCTTCCCAAAGGTAAGGACAAGCTGTCCTCTGTGGGAGGCGTATCGTCTGCGTCCTCCGTATCCCCCCAGCCACGCACCAGTGATGGGCCCGAGCTGCGTTGGATGCCACCCCGCTGTGAACATGCTTCATCCCCATCCTCCTCCTCCAGTAGTGGGCCCTGGCTGGCCAAATTTGTACCTGGCCTCTGCTGTTGCAAAAATCCTCTTTCTGAGCCACTTCTAAAAGACTGGCCTGAAAGTGTTAGAGATGACCCCTCTTCCTCCTCCTCGTCCTGGGCCACCTCCTCTTCCATCATCGCCCTAAGTGTTTTCTCAAGGAGACATAGAAGTGGTATCGTAACGCTGATAACGGCGTCATCGCCACTGGCCATGTTGGTGGAGTACTCGAAACAGGGCACACAGGTCTTGTATGGAGGCCCAGTCATTGGTGGTGAAGTGGTGCTGTTCCGCAGTGCGACTCACCCGTGCGTGCTGCAGCTCAAACTCCACTATGGCCTGCTGCTGCTCGCACAGTCTCTCCAGCATGTGCAAGGTGTAGTTCCACCTGGTGGGCACGTCGCATATGAGGCGGTGAGCGGGAAGGCTGAAGTTACGCTGTAGAGCAGACAGCCGAGCGGCGGCACACCGGAAGCGCGCACAGACGGCCCGCATTTTATGCAGCAGCTCTGACATGTCGGGGTAGTTGTGAATGAATTTTTGCACCACCAAATTCAGCACATGCGCCAGGCAAGGGATGTGCGTCAAACCGGCTAGTCCCAGAGCTGCAACGGGATTTCGCCCATTATCGCACACCACCAGGCCGGGCTTGAGGCTCACTGGCAGCAACCACTCGTCGGTCTGTTGTTCTATACCCCGCCACAACTCCTGCCCAGTGTGGGGCCTGTCCCCCAAACACATCAGTTTCCGAATGGCCTGCTGACGTTTACCCCTGGCTCTGCTGAAGTTGGTGGTGAAGGTCTGTCGCTGACCGAATGAGGCGGTGGTAGAAGAGGAGGAGGAAGCAGAGTAGGAAGAGGAGGCAACAGGAGGCAAAGAATGATGCCCTGCGATCCTTGGCGGCGGAAGGACGTGCGCCAAGCGGCTCTCCGCCTGGGGCCCAGCCGCCACTACATTTACCCAGTGTGCAGTTAGGGAGATATAGCATCCCTGGCCGTGCTTACTGGTCCACGTATCTGTGGTTAGGTGGACCTTGCCACAGATGGCGTTGCGCAGTGCACACTTGATTTTATCCGATAATTGGTTGTGCAGGGAGGGCACGGCTCTCCTGGAGAAGTAGTGGCGGCTGGGAACGACTTACTGTGGGACAGCAAGCGACATGAGCTGTTTGAAGCTGTCCGTCTCCACCAGCCTGAATGACAGCATTTCAAAGGCCAGTAGTTTAGAAATGCTGGCATTCAGGGCCAGGGATCGAGGGTGGCTAGGTGGGAATTTACGCTTTCTCTCAAAGGTTTGTGAGATGGAGAGCTGAACGCTTCCGAGTGACATGGTGGAGATGCTTGGTGACGGAGGTGGTGTTGTTGGTGGCACATCCTCTGTTTGTTGGGCGGCAGGTGCCAACATTCCTCCAGAGGCGGTGGAAGAGGCCGAGGCAGCAGCAGAAGAGGGAGCAGGAGGGGCCTGAGCCCTTTCTTGGTTTTGAAGGTGCTTACTCCACTGAAGCCTGTGTCTCGCATGTAGATGCCTGGTCATGCAGGTTGTGCTAAGGTTCAGAACGTTAATGCCTCGCTTAATGCTCTGATGGCACAGCGTGCAAACCACTCGGGTCTTGTCGTCAGCACATTGTGTGAAGAAGTGCCATGCCAGGGAACTCCTTGAAGCTGCCTTTGGTGTGGTCGGTCCCTGTTGACGGTGGCCAGTAGCAGGCAAACTGTTTTGGCGATGGCTGCTCTGCTTTTGCACCCTGCTCCCGCTTTTGCTACGCTGTTGGCTCGGTCTCACCACTGCCTCTTCCTCTGAATTCTGAAAGTCAGTGGCACGACCTTCATTCCATGTGGGGTCTAGGACCTCATCGTCCCCTGCATCGTCTTCCTCCCTGACCTCCTTTTCGGTCTGCACACTGCAGAAAGGCGCAGAAGTTTGCACCTGTGTTTCATCATCATCAGAGACGTGCTGAGGTCGTATTCCCATGTCCTCATCAGGAAACATAAGTGGTTGTGCGTCAGTGCATTCTATGTCTTCCACCCCTGGGGAAGGAGCTATGTGGATGCCCTTGGGAAACCCTGCCAGCAGAGTCTTCAAACAGCATAAGAGACTGCTGCATGACTTGAGGCTCAGACAGGTTCCCCGATATGCACGGGGGTGATGTGACAGACTGATGGGCATGGGTTTCAGGCGCCAGGCGCTTTCTGCAGAAGACTGGGTGGGAGATAATGTGAACGTGGATCCACTGTTGGCCACCCAATTGACTAGCGCCTGTACTTGCTCAGACCATCCTTAGAACGGCATTAGGCCCAACCAAATATCGCTGTAGATTCTGGCGGCTACTGGGACCTGAGGTAGTAGGTTCAGTAGGACGTGTAGCTGTGGCAGAACGGCCACGTCCTCTCCCTGCACCAGAGGCTCCACCAACACCACGACCATGACCACGTCCCTTATTAGATGTTTGCCTCATAGTTAGCGTTCACAAAGCAAAGTAAAAAGTGGTTAAGTATGTTAAAAATAATTAACCGCCAATATAAACCTTGATGTAGGGTATTGCATTCTAGTTTTTATTTTTTTACTCTATATGACAGCGGTATTTGTGGCCTAAATGTGACAGTCACTGATACTTGTCTAATCCCAGATGTGCAGTATATTAGAGGCTTTTTTCACCCTAGTAACCAAAAAGCCGTATTTCTGGCCTAAATGTGACAGTGACTTATGCACGTGTAATCCCAGATGTGTAGTATATTAGAGGTTTTTTTCACCCTAGTATGCCAAAGCTGTATTTCTGGACTAACTGAAGAAAAAAAGTTCGTTTTCAGCAGTAGTTGGCTCAGGCCAGGCTTAAAAAAATTGTGCACTGCACCCACAAAACACTTTTTCTGTAGATCGCTGAGTACATAAACCAGTTTTTGATAAGATTTCTCCCTGATCTCTCCCTCACAGCAGCTGCAGCCTCTCCCTACACTAATCCGAGCAGAGTGACGGGCGGCGCTACGTGACTCCAGCTTAAATAGAGGCTGGGTCACATGCTGCAGTTGGCCAATCACAGCCATGCCAATAGTAGGAATGGCTGTGATGGCCTTTTGGGGCAAGTAGCATGACGCTTGTTGATTTGGCTGCTTTGCAGCCTTTCAAAAAGCACCATAAAAATCACTGAACCCGAACTTTTACGTAAATGTCCGGGTGCCGAAAACCCTAAAGTTCGGTACGAACCCAAACTTTACAGTTCGGGTTCGCTCAACTCTAATGGCAGGTCATTTTCTAAGGACTAGTTCTACACGAATTTGGAGAATGGCGAGACTATGTTAAGGACATGGCTAGTGTTTTCACCTATAAAATGTGCTGCATATTGTTTTCCTTGTATGCTTTTCCAGAAGGCCAAAGGGAAAAGTTATTTTGGAAAGTCAAATGGATTTAATACATGGAAAAAACTAAACCCCAGGTTGCTAGAACATGAGCGCAGTTCTTACCAACTTTGTGCATTTACAATGTGGCAAGAATTGGAAATGTGGCTACAAAAACAAGAGACTACTGATGCTGCTGCCCAGCTTGCACAACAGAGGTCATTTGAAAAGTGGAAGGCAATCCTAGCCAGAATAGTTGACTGTGTGCTATATCTAGCAAGGCAATCCTTACCCTTACATGGTCACTCAGAAAGTCTAAGCACTGATAATAACTGTAGAAACTTTCAAGTTACTAGCAAAATCTGACCCAGTTTCTAATCAGCATCTACACAAAGTTCAGCAGGCACATGGGTACTCTGTGTCCTACCTCTCTCCACAGAGCCAGAATGAGTTCATCAGCTTGCTTGGTGATCATGTTGGAACAGCCATCTTTCAAAGAATTACAAAGGCCAAATATTTTGCTATCATGTTTGATAGCACTCCAGATATTTCTCACACTGACCAAATGTCGCAAGTGATTTGATATGTTCACATTGAAGATACTGAAGTCAACTTGGTGGAATCTTTCATTGATTTTATTCAGTTATATGGGAGATCAGCTGATATCATTACAAAACAGATTTGTGACAAGTTACAAGCAGATGGCCTTAAACGGGAGCACTGCTATGGCCAAGGATACGACAACGCAGCAACTATGGCTGGACACATTAGTGGGGTACAGAAACGCATTTTGGATATCATTCCCAAAGCAGAGTTTGTGCAATGTAACAATCACTCGCTCAATCTTGCCGATGTGCATGCAGTTGGTGTTGGAACAAAGTCTAACTTTATTTAGCACTGTAGAAAAATGGTATACTTTCTTCTCAAGCTCCACCCATAGATGGGATGTTCTTAAGGAACATGTACCAATTCACTTAAAGCAATTATGTGATAAAAAATGGAGTTCAAAGCATGAAGCTGTATGTGTACTTACTAAACACACTGAGGAAATAATAGATGCTTTGGAAGCGTTGCGCGATAGGCAAGAAGAAACCTCTGAAATCAAAGGGGATGCAGGAAGTCTATTAGTTTGCATCATGACATCTGTTTGTTTTTTGTTTTTTTTGAGCCCAGTACTAAATGAAGTGAACGATGCTCAGATCTACCTGCAGCAAAAAGGACTTGCACTTTATCAATGTGTGCAATAACTGAAAGCACTGGTTCTATTTTGCCAGGAACAACGAGACTGTGTAGTGTTAGAGGCAACGGAGAAAGCTCTGCAGATATGCCAAATGTACAACATTTCTACAGAAAGAAGAGTTGGAAGACGTAAGAAGATGCCCGGTGAGCTAAGTTGTGATGTGGCTTGACCTTAATACAAGAAACAAAAAGAGAACAACTAGAAGCAGTTGATCAGCTTGAGGCAGAAATCACAAAACGTACAACACAGATGAAAGTGTTTCACCAGCGATTTGCAATCCTGCAAATCCAGACTCTGCTGGATATTGAAAAAGATGATTTTAATGAACAAATTCAGCACATATGTGCTACTGTGTATGCTGCAGCTATGTTCAATGAAATAAATCGCCTTCGGAAACACATTGTCTTGTATAAGGAAGTGAACACCGATGAGCAGCCTGCTGTCACGGTGGGAAGTGGGGGAAACCGTACAATGTAAAAAGGATAAAGGGTAGCAACTAGGCCAGGATGCCAGGGTCAGGGAGCAGGTCACCTCCTATTGCGTCCCTAATCCTCTCCCTAACTCCTAAGCGTATGAGCGGACCCCGATGGTGGGACGGCTCATACCCTGGATACCTAAAATGCTGAGTCGCCCTGGAAATCCCTCACTTAGGAGCCGGGGAGAGACGACCTGTTCATCCACAACACTGAGGAACAGGAGTCTCTAAAGGCCTAGAAGCAGGGAAAAGGGAAGCCCATACACAGCTAGTGGATCGGCAGGTAAGAACAACATGACAACTCACTTACCTGCCGAAGCCTCCACAACTGGAACCCGTGCAACAGTACAGGAGCCCGAACACACAGCAGGTCACAGTACAAACAACCACACAGGAATCCAGCATACCAACTCTGCCAGAGCCCCCCATGCTCACACAGTGCATGGCAGCGCTGCAAACAGGCTTCAACATACAGGGAAAAAGTCTAACAACAGCAGCCCAGACATGTAACAACCATGAAGATGTACAACACACCATGAACATAAACCCACACCTAACAAATAACAAGTGAGGTAGGGAATCAGGAGCAAACATAAGGAAAGACAATTTATATCCAATAAGGTGGCCCTCATGGGCTGGGCAGAATCACCCAAACAAGGCTGTAGAACAATTGCCCCCAGCCTGCAAGCCACAAGTATATAACAAGCTTGCGGCCACACCCAGGACCAGGACACACCTTAATGCCCACTAGCAAGAAGATTAACCCCTTGCTCACCAAACAGCAGGGAGGCACACCGTAAAGGGGAATTGCACATGCAAACCAAAAACTACATGTTGCCACCAGCAACGAGTCTGCACGGCAACCACGTCACGGTCAAACAACAATATGACCGTGACACCCGCTAACTGGACAACTTTACATTTGCTTCGTTGGGTGTACATGTGGAAGCTGCAGGGGAGTTTAACTAACTTTGTTGTGGCATTAAGAATCTTTTTAACTATCACTGTTTCAACTGCAAGTTGTGAAAGACGTTTCTCAAAACTGAAATTAATCCTAACATATCTAAGATCTACAATGAGCCAGGAAAGACTGACTAACCTAGCAATGCTTTCAATTGAGCGAGATTTCAAAATAGAGTTCAATACCGTTATTGAAAAATTAGCAAAAATGAAAGGCAGACAATTTTAAATGGAGATAAGTTGATTTACCTTCATTTAGAATTGACTGAACATTAGCTATAATGTTGTCTACTAGATTTCAAGTATGTTTTAGTTTTTAGAGGGTTCTGGCCTGCTTCTTGTTTTACTACAAACCAATCAGCAGATCAGAGTTTATCTGTTATCAGGATATTGCACAGGAGAGCAGTGCCATGGCAGTAACTGTAGGAGCGCATCACCATAGGGGTTAAGGGGATTTATGGACGGCACAAGGCGCAATATCACAACCAGGTGTTACAACGTATTTCAGTTCAGTGAATAAACTGAAATCCGTTGTGATATTGCTCCTTTTGCTGTCCATAAATCCGCTTGACTCCTATGGTCTAGCGCTCCTACAGTACCTTGTGTCCACCTGAATGGCGTCCTTGGCTCCCACCTGAGGTGTTTGGACAAGTTCGGCTGCACCAACCAACAATTATCTTCATCCAGGCCCTCATTGTGGTTGTACCCAAACTGATGCAACCCAAATAGGTGAGCAAAACCACCTCTCCTGTGCGAGGGCAACATTACCTAACTTATTTACCCTATGAGCGCCTTTCTCTTCTCTTTTGCCACTATGGCAGTAATTGGCAGTACGAATCTAAGCATAGAAGCTTTCTACGCCGGAGTCAGGAATTGTGCAGAGCTGTGTTCTGGACTCATGGGAACAGATTAGGATGAAACTGGATATCAGTGTCCATTTTTCAGAGCTTACCAAAAGATGGTATGTAAAGCCATGTGGAACCCTGTATGTTATGAGATCCTGCAATGTGTCCTAGTTAGGATGCCATGTTTTAAAAGGTTGTCTCACTTCAGCAAATGGTATAATATAAAGTGTATACAAGAAAAGAATGGCAAGAAAATGTCAACTAACTTTTAAGTGGATTTCAATGGCTTTTTTCATGAGAACGCATGTCACATTGCTATCTTGGTTATCAGAGTCAATTTTAGCTAGGTTACATCTGTATGTGAGCTCCCATGGTCCTGGCCACCAAAGAGCCTGGCACTTTTACCTATAGTATGCAAGTATGACCACCACTGCTGGATTGCAGGGTGGTCATAACCATGGAAACGAGCAGTGTATAGTGTTATGGAATAATTAATCCAGCCAGCAAAAGGAGCAATATGGACAATCACAATATATCAGTAAGTGCCTTGTATTAATTTTTGTCTACCTGATAAATGCCATTTGCTAAAGTGAGACACACTCTTTAAGTGGCAGTATCCATTGTAGCTTTGGGCCTTCTAGGTTCACATCTTAGTAATTAGCAAAGTGTCTATTTATGTCCTTCTGTTGTCTCCATTTTAGTGTCCTGGTTTTAGCTTATCCAACACCATTTAACCACCTCAGCTCCCCTAGCTTAAACACCCTTAATGACCAGACCACTTTTTACAATTCTGCACTACACTACTTTCACGGTTTATTGCTCGGTCATACAACTTACCACCCAAATGAATTTTACCTCCTTTTCTTCTCACTAATAGAGCTTTCATTTGGTGGTATTTCATTGCTGCTGACATTTTTACTTTTTTTGTTATTTACCGAAATTTTGGCAAAAAAATGACATTTTTCACTTTCAGTTGTAAAATTTTTCAAATAAAACTACATTTCTATATAAATTTTTCTCTAAATTTATTGTTCTACATGTCTTTGATAAAAAAAATGCAATAAGTGTATATTTATTGGTTTGCGCAAAAGTTATAGCGTTTACAAACTATGGTACAAAAATGTGAATTTCCGCATTTTGAAGCAGCTCTGACTTTCTGAGCACCTGTCATGTTTCCTGAGGTTCTACAATGCCCAGACAGTAAAAACACCCCACAAATGACCCCATTTCGGAAAGTAGACACCCTAAGGTATTCGCTGATGGGCATAGTGAGTTCATAGAAGTTTTTATTTTTCGTCACAAGTTAGCGGAAAATGATGATTTTTATTATTTTTTTATTTTATTTATTTTTTCTTACAAAGTCTCATATTCCACTAACTTGTAACAAAAAATAAAAACTTCCATGAACTCACTATGCCCATCACGAAATACCTTGGGGTGTCTTCTTTCCAAAATGGGGTCACTTGTGGGGTATTTATATTGTCCTGGCATTTTAGGGGACCTAAAGCGTGAGAAGAAGTCTGGAATCCAAATGCCTAAAAAATGCCCTGTGAAATCCTAAAGGTGCTCTTTAGAATTTGGGCACCTAGGCTGCAAAAAAGTGTCACACATGTGGTATCGCCGTACTCAGAAGAAGTAGGGCAATGTGTTTTGGGGTGTATTTTTACATATACCCATGCTGGGTGAGAGAAATATCTCTGTAAAAGTCAACTTTTCCCATTTTTTTTATACAAAGTTGTCATTTTAGAGAGATATTTCTCTCACCCAGCATGGGTATATGTAAAAAGACACCCCAAAACACATTGCCCAACTTCTCCTGAGTACGGCGATACCACATGTGTGACACTTTTTTGCAGCCTAGGTGCGCAAAGGGGCCCAAATTCTAATGAGTACCTTTTAGGAGGGCATTTTTAGGCATTTGGATTCCAGACTTCTTCTCACGCTTTAGGACCCCTAAAATGCCAGGGCAGTATAAATACCACACATGTGACCCCATTTTGGAAAGAAGACACCCCAAGGTATTCCGTGAGGACATGGCGACTTCATAGAAGTTTGTTTTTTTTTGCCACAAGTTAGCGGAAATTGATTTTTTGTTTTTTTTTGTTTTTTCTCACAAAGTCTCCCTTTCCGCTAACTTGTGACAAAAAGTTCAATCTTTCATGGACTCAATATGCCCCTCAGCAAATACCTTGGGGTGTCTACTTTCCGAAATGGGGTCATTTGTGGGGTGTGTTTACTGTTCTGGCATTTTGGGGGGGGGCTAAATTGTAAGCAACCCTGTAAAGCCTAAAGGTACTCGTTGGACTTTCGGCCCCTTTACGCACCTAGGCTGCAAAAAAGTGTCACACATGTGGTATCTCCGTACTCAGGAGAAGTAGGGCAATGTGATTTGGGGTGTATTTTTACATATACCCATGCTGGGTGAGAGAAGTATTTCTGTAAATTGACAACTTTGTATTAAAAAATTTAAAAAGTTGTCATTTACAGAGATATTTCTCACACACAGTATGGGTATATGTAAAAATACACCCCAAAACACATTTCCCTACTTCTCCTGAGTACGGCGATACCACATGTGTGACATTTTTTTGCAGCCTAGGTGCGCAAAGGGGCCCAAATTCCAATGAGAATCTTTACGATTTCACAGGGCATTTTTTACGCATTTGGATTCCAAACTACTTCTCACGCTTTAGGTCCCCTAAAATGCCAGGGCAGTATAAATACCCCACATGTGACCCCATTTTGGTAAGAAGACACCCCAAGGTATTCCGTGAGGGGCATGGCGAGTTCCTAGAATATATATTTTTTTGGCACAAGTTAGCGGAAAATGATTGTAAGAGGAAAAAAAAAAAATATATGTCATTTTCCGCTAACTTGTGCCAAAAAAAATATATTCTAGGAACTCGCCATGCCCCTCACGGAATACCTTGGGGTGTTATACTGCCCTGGCATTTTAGGGGCCCTAAAGCGTGAGAAGAAGTCTGGAATATAAATGTCTAAAAAAATTTACGCATTTGGATTCCGTAAGGGGTATGGTGAGTTCATGTGAGATTTTATTTTTTGTCACAAGTTAGTGGAATATGAGACTTTGTAAGAAAAGGCATTTTCTATATAGTTCTGGTAATGTGCGGATCCGCAAAATGCGGAAAGCACATTGCCGGTGTCCGTGTTTTGCGGATCCGCGGTGTCCGTGTTTTGCGTATCCGCAAAACACGTACGGACGTCTGAATGGAGCCTTACAGGGGGGTGATCAATGACAGGAGGGTGATCAGGGAGTCTATATGGGGTGATCACCCCTCTGTAAGGCTCCATTCAGACATCCGTATGTGTTTTGCGGATCCGTAAAACACATACGGACGTCTGAATGGAGCCTTACAGGGGGGTGATCAATGACAGGGGGGTGATCAGGGAGTCTATATGGGGTGATCAGGGGTTAATAAAGGGTTAATAAGTGACAGGGGGGGTGTAGTGTAGTGGTGTTTGGTGCTACTTTACAGAGCTGTCTGTGTCCTCTGGTGGTCGATCCAAGCAAAAGGGACCACAAGAGGACCAGGTAGCAGGTATATTAGACGCTGTTATCAAAACAGCGTCTAATATACCTTTTTGGGGTTAAAAAAATCGCATCTACAGCCTGCCAGCAAATGATCGCCGCTGGCAGGCTGTAGATGTACTCGTTTACCTCCGGTTCCTGTGAACGCGCGCTCCTGTGTGCGCGCGTTCACAGGAAATCTCGCCTCTCGCGAGAGGAATAACAGGGCCGCCGCCAGGACGCAATCCTGCGTACGGCGGTCCTGAGATGGTTAAGATCAAGAATAGGTCATGCTAATAAAAGTCCTGCAATTAATTTCTGGTGAGGTAAATATTACATATTTAAGTGACTGTTCTGAAAGGGATTGTCCACTCCTTTTTCACATATCGTTAGTCAACTGAACAGTGCATTTACCTACATCGTACTGATTGTGTATTCACTTGTATAGGACCTGTATCTACCACTAGTAACTGTATAGTGGTAATATTGGTCTTATATTGTATTATATGCAGCATCATTATGGTGTAATATCAGTTCATTAAGAACTGGTAATACATGTTAATGATATTTGCAGTATGTGTCTCATGTATAGTATTATTGGTAATATTGGTCTTGGTATGCTGTGTGCATCGTTCTATAAAAATGCACGTGCCCAAAAGTTAGGGGGCGCAATACTAGGTTTGCCCCGGGTGCTGGCAACACACGCTATGCCACTGCCCCCACCAATCAGATACTGATGACCTTTCTAGAGGATAGGTTATCAGTATTAAAGTCCTAGAAAATCCTTTTAAGGGCCAAACTGCGATGGCTAGAGGACAGGGTGAGAGCATCTCCAAAATGGCAGGTCATATTGTGGTGGTCCCAGTATGCAGTGGTTAGTACCTACCAATAGTGGTTCAAGGAAGGATAACTGGTGAACCGGGTCATAGGTGCCCAAGGCTCATTGGTGTGCCTGGGGAGAGTAGGATAGGCCGCCTGGTCCAATCCCACAAAAGAGCTACTGTAGCACAGACGCTTATAAAAATATTCATGAAAAAGTGCCAGAACATGCATTGCATCTCAGCCTGCTGTATATGGGGCTGCATAGCCACAAACTACTCAGCCCATGCTGCCCTCCATCTACTGCTGAAAGTTATTTTTTCACTCAGTTAACTAGATTGAAAAAATAGGAAATATAGAAGCTGCATGTAAAAAGCTAGTTTTCTATGTGGGCTAAATATATGGTTTCAATGAAAACATCTCAAAAAACTGCTAAATACCAGCATTATTTAGTCCAGTGAACCCTCCTTCCATCTAATCTGTGAAAAAACCTTGCCCATAATAAAGCTTTGCTAGCTTCTTCTGCCATCCACTGTTCCTGTATAATTAAAACATTCATAGTTCAAAAGCTTCTAGCTCCCCCCGGGTTGTACAGACTATTAATTACACTCTTGATTATGCAGATAACATATAATCGTACTTGTATCAAGTGTTCATAATCTTCAGTTCTTCATTAGTACAATGAAGCCAGGCAACCTTTCTAGTGCTTAGAAGAGATCTCCTGCTGCTAGAATGTACAATGAATGCATTCACTGATACTAATTCTTGGTAATATCAGCTATATATTATATTAGCTGAAGGACCCGGCTTCACTCGGGTATATTTAATCTATTTAATTTAATGTTTGTGTGAGTCGTTAAAAGATATCAACACTATCCACTATAACAGTGACATCTATGGAACCCCGCCCCCAAAACAGTGACCTCCACAGCCCCCCCACCCCTTAACACTGACCCCCCCACAGTGCCCCCTCCCTTAAAATTGGACCTCCACATCAGCCCATCTCCTTTACTTTGACCTTTACAGCAGCCTTCCCCTTTAACAGTGACTTTCACAGCATACTACCCCCTTGACAGTGACCTCCACAGGGGCCCACCCCCTTAACAGTGGCCTGGATAGGGGGTGTGTCCTTTTGAACAGCTCACTCTAAGACAGCAGCACTGTACTGTCTGAGTGTGAGCTGCAGTGAGAGAGTCACTCTCCCTCCCACCCTTGCAGCTGACAGAAGTTGATTTTCACCTTCATTTTTTCAATCCCTGTCGGCTGAGGAGTGGAGGGTGCGTGGCCTAATCATATCGACGCGTGGCTTAGCGCAACCTAGAAGTTGATTTTTAACTTCATTTTTTCAATCTCAGTCGGCTAGGTAGTGGGACGGGGCGTGGCCTAACCGGATGGGGGCGTATCCTTTTGAACAGCTCACTCTAAGACAGCAGCACTGTGCTGTCTGAGTGTAAGCTGCAGGGAGAAAGTCACCCTCCCTCCCACTCCTGCAGCTGACAGAAGTAGATTTTTACCTTCAATTTTTTCAATCCCCGTTGGCTTAGAAAAGAGTGGGAGGTGTGGCCTAACTAAATCAGGGGCGTGGCTTAGCCAGACCTGGGGCGGGGTTTTGTCTTTTGAGGGACACATTGTAGCAGGGAGCGTGTCTGGGCTCCTTCCTGCAAGAGTGACGCCCCTCTGGGCACCTTACTGGCTCATTTGCATACCAAATAAACTGGGATTTCAGAGGATAAAAACATCTATTGCTGGAACAAAGGCACATCTTGAAATAAGGTACTAAGTGCTATTAGGCCATGGCTTTACTTTAATAGCAATTATCCTGGTGACAGATCTCTCCTACAGCAGTGAAAAAAAATGGATGGGTTATTATGGAAACCTGGAGTAAAACTGTGTATGTGGAGGCTGGAGGACTTGAGAGCTTCTATTGGCTAATAAGGGTCATGTGACCAAGCTTCTATTGGCTAATGCATTTTTTGGGAATATCTCAGGAACGGTACATCCTAGAGAGCTGAGACCCGGTCTAAAACTTTCATGGACACCTGATGTACCTGTGTGCCAAATTTTGTGATTGTAAATGCGACGGCAGGGGCGTTGCTAGGGTCTGACGAGCCCCCGTGAAGCCATGCCCCTACCCCATGAAGACACACCCTCATCGCCACCGGGGAGGGGGGCTTCACAGTAGTTATTAACCCCTTTCAGCAGCCCCCCCTTCAGTAAATGGGGGACTGCTGAAAGGGGCTAATAACTACAGACAGTGAAGGGCCTAGTTGTCTGGGCAACACCGCATATCATCCTAACCTATGGTCAGCCTAATTTAAAATTAAGCAAACCCCCCAACTATAAACCAATTACAGATTGTGCTTCTGGGATGTCAGAATCAGTTGTAATCTGTGAAGGAACCCATCAACAAGTGTAGGAAGTTGGAACCCATCAACTGTCATTCCTGTGACAGGTCTTAGAAGGTCTGAAAGATTATCTGCACATTAGTGATCTGACAGCCTCTTTTGGTTTCACTTTTTCTGTGTGTTGCTGGTATGTCCACACCTCCTGTTCAGGTGTGGATCATGTGACCTTTACCCATCCCTATTTAGTCTGACTTTACCCATCACTCCTTGCTCTGGATAGCTTCATTTGGTTTTGGAAGAGCTGGAGTGTGGTTCGTGTTGAAGTCCTGTTCATCCATCATCCTCAGAAGTTAAGTGTCCCGCTTGCTGTGTTTTGTATTCCCCCCCCCCCTGGTTGTTTACTAGGCCTCAGCGAGATGCTAGTTCCTTCACCAGGGAAGGAACGGGTTGTCTCTGCCCTGTCATTACCTTTAGGGCATCCGATGGTCACCAGGGTTTTCTAGGTTCCTGTATATGGGCATTTCTACTATCGAGAGGTGCCCATACGGATAGGAGTTAGGGCCAGGAGCAGAGTTTTATAGGTGGTGACCCTTTTCCTTCCCTAGCGGTGAGGCCTAGTGTCTTTACCTTTCCTTCTTGTTGTCTTTTGGTGTTCTCCCCTATTACATCCGTGACATCAACCCCCTCCCCTTGTACTTGTTCCGCTACTTGCAGGCTACGTGGGCATGAGTTCAGAACTTCTGTCACTTCGGTCCGCAATTCTGTTTTGCGGCGCGTAATCCCGCGAGACCTGTGACATCCCGCGGCGGATGTCACAGGATCACGCACCGCAGAACAGTATTGCGGACCGAAGTGACTGCCCGCGCAGCCTGCAAGTAGTGGAACAAGTACAAAGGGGTTGGGGGATCTGTGGTATTGCCCAGACGGCTAGGAATAGCCTAATAAAATAAAATCCCACCAGCATAAACATTCGGGGCACTGGACAAAACATCCGGGGCTCCAGCCCCGAATGTTTTGACCTAACGATGCCCCTGTGCGATGCTGCAGATTCCTTTAGCGGACATACATACACTCAGCTTTATATATTAGATTACAGTATTTGGCATATTAAGCTGCTCTTCTTTTTATGCAGCGTACAATAATCTAATAAACAGAACTAAATAGAACTACTACATGTATACAGTTATATATTATACACTTGTCACTGTCACAAACACATTGACTGGCTAGGCACCAATTGCAAACCACAGCGCCTATTCAGGGCTCATCAGTAGGCTCAAAATTTCTCTCTGCATCACTGTCCATTTTAGTTCCTTACAAAATCACATCTCTTGGTTTGGAGGGCAAACATTCTTACAGTGGACGCCTAAACCTAGGCTTGTCAATTGCAGAATATAATTATCCAGATTGCAATGGGCTGCTAAAGTTAGAAGGACCCTGCCAGGTGCCTGATACCAATAGTCACATTCCAGACAGTGACCAAAATGATCACTGAACACTGATTACAGTGTAATACGTAATTCGTCCCAATCTTCACATACCTCTATTGGGGGCGAATCAAACTCATCCAGCCGCTCTTCTAGATCAACTGTGAGATATCCCTCATGTAAAGCCAAGAGAAAGGCATCACCCCCGTCTCAACATCATCATAACTCTAAACGCAATGCTGACCAGAGTTCGAATATGAAGGTAATCAATTTGTCCGAACTAAGTTTTTCCAATACACAATTGGAAGTGCTGGGCTACGGTTTGTCATTTGTTCCATCTGTCCATTTTGATTCTTTTACAGCAATTAAGGACCTCAACCTCTTTGCCAGAATTTTATTTTATTTTTTTATGTTTTCCACTAAGAATGTATCCTCTGAGACTTTGACTACACCACAGGAACAAGAAGCTGTAGCCATTTTGGAGGAGCTAATGGAGGAACAAACACCTAACCAACTGAACATCCAAGGTAATTTCCCATTATCACTACTGCCGAAATCTAAACGATTTCCAGCACTTAATACGTACTCTCACATACACACCTTTGTCCACTTGGTTACAAAGGAGTTCCAGAAGATTGACAGGAGTGTCAATGTTTCAGGTTTCAATTTAACATACAGTAGGTGTTTCTGACATTGTGTTTTTAGCACGACAGCGTCGCGCTGATACTCGGCAACATGGTGCCGAGATCTCGCACTCACTGGGATAGTGACAGCACATCCCAGCAAGCGCGTCATAGAAGCGACGGGAGATCCGACTTGGATTCCCGCCAATTCTACACGTGTGCGGCGTTTGTTATGAATCCTGAGGGGGAAGTCCCCGCCGGATTTTAAATAAAAATCCGGCCTGGGTCCCGCCCTCAGGAGCATACCGGGCCCTTAGGTCTGTTATGGGTTGTAAGGAGAGCCCCCCCTACGCCGAAAAAAACGGCGTAGGGGGTCCCCCTACAATCCATACCAGACCCGTATCCAAAGCACGCTACCCGGCCAGCCAGGAAGGGAGTGGGGACGAGCGAGCGCCCCCCCCCCCCTCCTGAGCCGTACCAGGCTGCATGCCCTCAACATGGGGGGTTCGGTGCTCTGGGGCAGGGGGCGCACTGCGGCCCCCCCATCTCAGAGCACCCTGTCCCCATGTTGATGAGGACAGGGCCCCTTCCCGACAACCCTGGCCGTTGGTTGTCGGGGTATGCGGGCGGGAGGCTTATCGGAATCTGGGAGCCCCCTTTAATAAGGGGGCCCCCAGATACCGGCCCCCCACCCTAAGTGAATGAGTATGGGGTACATCGTACCCCTACCCATTCACCTGCAAGAAAAGTGGTAAAAACACAAATAAACCACACAGTGTATTAAAATATTTTATTTTTCTGCTCCGGAGGCCGCCCCCTGTCTTCTTTATTAGCTCTTTTACCAGGGGGGGGCTCTTCTTCTTCCGATATCCCGACGGGTCTTCTCCGCTATCCGGGGGGGTCTTCTCAACTCTCCGGGGTTCTCCTTCTGTCTTCTCCTTCTGTCTTGTTGTCTCCTTCTGTCTTCTGTCTCCGGGGTTCTCCTTCTGTCTTCTCCGCTATCCGGGGGGGTCTTCTCAACTCTCCGGGGTTCTCCTTCTGTCTTCTCCTTCTGTCTTGTTGTCTCCTTCTGTCTTCTCCTTCTGTCTTGTTGTCTCCTTCTGTCTTCTGTCTCCGGGGTTCTCCTTCTGTTTTCGCCTCTCTCTGTTGTTGACTCGGCGCACCCCGGTTCTTCGTCTCGCGAGACTCGGCGCACCCCGATTCTTCGTCTCGCGAGACGTCTCGCGAGACGAAGAACCGGGGTGCGCCGAGTCAACAACAGAGAGAGGCGAAAACAGAAGGAGAACCCCGGAGACAGAAGACAGAAGGAGACAACAAGACAGAAGGAGAAGACAGAAGGAGACAACAAGACAGAAGGAGAAGACAGAAGGAGAACCCCGGAGAGTTGAGAAGACCCCCCCGGATAGCGGAGAAGACCCGTCGGGATATCGGAAGAAGAAGAGCCCCCCCCTGGTAAAAGAGCTAATAAAGAAGACAGGGGGCGGCCTCCGGAGCAGAAAAATAAAATATTTTAATACACTGTGTGGTTTATTTGTGTTTTTACCACTTTTCTTGCAGGTGAATGGGTAGGGGTACGATGTACCCCATACTCATTCACTTAGGGTGGGGGGCCGGTATCTGGGGGCCCCCTTATTAAAGGGGGCTCCCAGATTCCGATAAGCCTCCCGCCCGCATACCCCGACAACCAACGGCCAGGGTTGTCGGGAAGGGGCCCTGTCCTCATCAACATGGGGACAGGGTGCTCTGAGATGGGGGGGGCCGCAGTGCGCCCCCTGCCCCAGAGCACCCAACCCCCCATGTTGAGGGCATGCAGCCTGGTACGGCTCAGGAGGGGGGGGGGGGGGGGGGGCGCTCGCTCGTCCCCACTCCCTTCCTGGCTGGCCGGGTAGCGTGCTTTGGATACGGGTCTGGTATGGATTGTAGGGGGACCCCCTACGCCGTTTTTTTCGGCGTAGGGGGGGCTCTCCTTACAACCCATAACAGACCTAAGGGCCCGGTATGCTCCTGAGGGCGGGACCCAGGCCGGATTTTTATTTAAAATCCGGCGGGGACTTCCCCCTCAGGATTCATAACAAACGTCGCACACGTGTAGAATTGGCGGGAATCCAAGTCGGATCTCCCGTCGCTTCTATGACGGCTCTGTCTCCATCGCGGCAAGCCAGCTCGGCGCTGGCTCCCGCGATGGGGCTCGTATGTGCTCAATCTCGCCGAGAAATACAGCGAGATTGACACAAAATCGGGTTCACCTACTGTATATTTAACATATATACAAAGGAAAGCAATTAAGGAATTACAGCAAATGGACAACGTTATATTCAAACCCGCCGATAAAGGTGGCAACGTTGTAATTTGGCCAAAACGCCAATATGAAAAAGAGGCATACAGGCAATTAAAGGACACATCATGCTATCAACGCCTTACCTATAATCCCAGTCTACAATACAAAAAAGAATTGGTAACTCTTGTTAGTGGAGCCCAGGAGAGAGGCATCATTTCAAAGAAAGAAGCAGACAGCCTTATACCCGAACACCCTCAGGTCGCATGCTTATATTTACTTCCCAAGATCCATAAGAACACCATCTGCCCCCCGGGACGACCCATAGTTTCTGGGAGGGGTAATCTATGCGAACCTGCTTGTAAACTCATTGATTTTGTGTTGCAGCCATTGGTTGAACAATTGCCATCTTTTATAAAGGACACTACAGACCTTCTACGCTGACTTAATGACCTACACCTCGAACCAGATATGTGGATCGCATCCTGTGATGTCAAATCCCTCTACACGAGTATTCGACACCAAGACGGATTGGAAGCTGCACGCTACTTTCTGACGATGTCTGACATCGATGAGAAATATGGTGAGTTTATTGTGGATCTTCTACACTTCGTTCTCACCCATAACTTTTTCCTGTTTGAGGACACCTTCTACCTGCAGCTCCAGGGGACAGCAATGGGGGCGGCCTGTGCGCCGTCCTTCGCCAACCTGTTACTGGGGCTGTGGGAGAGGGAAGTCTTCTTGACAGAGACCTACATATTGGTCGGGGGGTCCAGATGTGGGCCCGCTACATAGATTACATTTTCATTGTGTGGCAGGGCCCACAGTCTGGATTCACTGACCTGATTAAGAACCTTAACCATAATAATTACAATATTAAATTAACTCACAGGATGAGTAAGACCAATTTGGACTTCTTGGATGTTAAAATCCTGGTTGATAATGAAGGAAAAATCTCCACAGACTTATACCGTAAAGTAACTTCCACTAATTCAATTCTACATGCCAATTTGTGCCATACCAAGAACTTGATCCACAGCATTCCATATAGCCAATTTTTGAGAGCCAGAAGGATCTGTTCCACTGACACGTCTTTTGATCTACAATCTCAGGATCTTTGCAATAGATTCACACAACGAGAATATTCTGATACCAGCATTACAGAAGACTACAAGAAAGCTAAATTAGCCAAAAGGGACCAATTGCTATCCTATCACCAAAAACATCAGACACGAGATGAGAAGGTACATTTTATTACCTCCTTTAACCCTCAGTGGCGCTCAATTCGGGGTGCCCTTAATAAACACTAGGAAGTGCTTCAATTAGACCCCACTCTACATAAAATTCTTACCTGCCATTACATACAGAAGGACAAAAAACTTGAGACCTTCTGGTTAAAAGCTTCTACCCTGGTAAAAATCCATCAAAAATCTTTGGATCTAAAGGCCCTAAATGGGGAAGCTATCCATGTAGTAAATGCGTGGCCTGTCCGAATATGGATAGGGCGACTCATTTCAGTAATCCATCTTTGAGTGACAGAAGTTATAATATTACTCATAACATCTCCTGTCACACTGTTGGGGTTATCTATCTGGCCTCCTGTCCATGTTCTCTAATCTATATTGGCATGACATCTAGGGAACTGAAGAGACGAGTTCGGGAGCACGTCCTCGGGATAGAAGCAGCAAAAGAGGAGAAGGACCTAGCTGTACTGAAAACTATCCCCAGGCACTTTAAGGAAGCCCATAATTGTGATAGCACATCATTTCGTGTCAGGAATCGATCCAGTTTATATCTCGTTGAGAGGTGGCAATTGGCAACAAGTTCTTGCTCAAAAAGAGTTAAAATGGATCTATCACTTAGACAGTATGGTACCTAGAGGCTTAAATGAAGATATGTCTTTTGCACCATTTTTGTAATATTTTCATAATGACCCGACTCATGATCTTTTGTTGCAATATACTCATTTGCACATCCTGATTATCCTGGTGGTATCCAGCATTTTATACATTTTTGTTCTTACTCATTTTAACAGTTGTGTTTTTTTGTCTTTATTATTAGATCTCATGTTTCTTTTGCTGTGCTTGGAACAACCTCTATTTACCTATGGGAAATTTTTCCCATGGTTCCATCCGTCTTACATGATTTACGGTACCTTTGGCCACATAATGAATACCTGGAAGAAGAGCCTGCCATCCATTCGCCATCGATACTTACCATTTGATGATTTCCTGTATCCATAAACGCTTTTCCTGCATCACCTCACTGTGTGGTTCACATAACTTTCATGATTCATTTGGTATGTTATTCACTCATTCCCCCCCACTCCTCACTGTGCACATCACCTTTTTGCACTGGTCCTCACTTACGCCGTCCCCTTTACTTAAATAGTCGGTAAGATGGTGCAGTGGGCTAATGCTCCGTTGCATCAATCTGTGTTCACCTGAGTCCTCAGGGTTGCAGGTTCGATCCTGGCGGGGTTTACTCAGCCTTCCATCTTTCCGAGGTCGGTAAAATGAGTACTATTGAGTATTTATTTATATATTTTAGGCGTCTTTTATCAATCACTCTGATATTTTTGTCAGGGCATTATCATGACATCACTATAACCTTGTTTATATATTTTATGTATCATGCTTTTTTATATATCTGCTCACTTATTTATGTGTGTATTATTGTCAATTCCTTACACATTTATATATTTTTCACACATGATCATGACTTTTTTAAATCAGATCTTTTTTATTGAACATTTACAATGTAAATACACTGTTGTACATATCACAATCAAAGATGACACAGAGACATATTTCTCATAAGGCTGATAGCAATCAGGATACCAAACCGTATGTAGCGCTCACATTTCAACCCATCCCCCCTACCCTTCCCTTCCCACCCCACAATAGCATGGAAATTACACAGGCACACTGCTAAACATTTCTATTCAGACGTCGAAACGACAGCCACGGTTCCCATAATTTCTCAAATTTTGCTGGGCAGCCACGCTTCTGGTACACCATCCGCTCATAACTTAACATCGTGTCAACTGTACTTAAGAATTCGCCTAAGGTGGGCGGCGCTGTCTGTATCCAATGCAAGGCGATTAACTTTCTAGCAACATATAACACTCTACCTATTGCTATTTTATGCACCTGACTAGTGGCCAGTTCAGAGACATATCCCAACACACACACTCTAGGGTCAGGTGGTATCCGTACTTTGTAAACGTCCTGTATAGTCTGAGTTACCATCTCCCAGTATCTCCCTAGCCTCTCGCACGTCCACATCATATGCAACAAATCTGCAGAATCTATTGAGCACCTTGGACATTCAGCCGTAGGTCTAAACCCTATGCGAAACAAAAAAAACGGTGTCTTGTAGACCTTATGGACAATGAACAGCTGCGAGAGTTTACGCCCTTCACTCAAGGAAGAGAGAGGTATCGCCTCCAGTATGTCAGACCATTGGTCATCTGTTAGCTTGCCAACATCTTTCTCCCATTTACCCCTAGCCGCCAACGGATGTAACAGTAAAAACTTGTCAAGCAACAGCTTGTATATACAGGAGATCATACCTCTCTTCGCCCCCCTGGACAGTATCTGGTGCAATGTGGCATCTCTCCCTGCCACCACAGTCGGACCCCTAAATGTGGAGTTGTATGCGTGTCTCACCTGAAGATACTTATAGAAGTGGGTTCTAGGCAATTCATATACCTCCTGCAGTCTGGCGAAGGACATGAAGTTTTTATCTTCCAGAAGGTGGCCGAGCCTCAGAATACCCTTCCTTTTCCATGCCCCAAAATCAGATAAAGAGAGGAACTCCGGCAGCACGGGATTGTCCCACAATGGAGTGTATTCCGTATTGCCGACAACCCCTCTCAGGTGTTTAACCCTGTTCCACACGGACTGCATCAAGTACCCCAAATCCCCCTTCGGACCACTCTTCCCGGCACCCTTAGTCTCCAGGATCAACATTAGGTCACTAGATGACAAGCAATGAATAAACAGCTGACACATCACCTCACTCGACTCCAGTTCTATCCACCCTTTAAAATGTTGGCATTGTGCAGCCAGGAAGTATACCCAGGGGTTTGGCACTGCAAGGCCCCCTTCCGTTTTAGGATATTGCAACGTTTCAAGTTTAATTCTCGGTTGCCCCTTTCGCCATATGAGCTCCCTAAAAGTAGCATTAATTTGATCAAATTTGGACTTCGACAGCCAGATCAGGGAATTATGTAAAATATAGAGTAGCTGGGGCATCAACACCATTTTAATAAGATTCGCTCTTCCCGCCACCGACAGGTACAGTTTACACCATGCCTTAACTTTATTTTGAAATTTAACAACCAGTGGGTCAAAGTTAAGGCGCTCAAAGTCCCGGATTCTAGGGGATACATGAATATCCAAATACTTAAAGGTCGCTACGCATGGAATATTTCTTTCTCGCACTGTCTGCGACTGCACTTGCCCGTCAAGCAGCATAATTGCCGATTTACCCCAGTTAATAGTCAGACCCGACAAGGCACCGAAGCGGTCAATAATTGTCATAGCCGCTTCCAGAGATGGACCAGTGTCCCCTAGGAAAAGCAAAGTATCGTCCGCATACATCGCCACTTTATTGTTAACTGTTCCATACTGGAACCCCCGAATGTCCAATGACCTACGAATCGCTGCGGCTAACGGCTCAATCGCACCCCTGTCTAGTGCCCACGGCCCAAACCGAACTTGGGGGACACCCCACCATTCGCCCTGACACATGCTTTGGGACTAGAGTATAACACTCGAACCCAGGATATGTACTCATCTCCAAATCCCATATGTGCCATAACTCTCCACAGGAATCGCCACTCAATGCTGTCGAAGGCCTTGGCCGCGTCTAAAGAAAGGATAGCTCTATCTCCAATATTTTCAGCTGGGAGTTGAATACTGGCAAACACTCTTCTTACATTAATTGACGTACATTTCTGAGGCATGAAGCCAATCTGGTCAGAGTGTATGATAGACAAAATCACTTTAGACAGACGAGTGGCCAATACCTTCGCAAGCAACTTAACATCAGTGGAGAGCAAAGAGATCGGTCTATATGAGTCGGGGAGAGACTGATCCTTGTCCAGCTTAGGAATGACGACTATTAGCGCCTCCTGCATAGACGGGGGCAACACCCCCCCCCCCTTTCTGGAATAATTAAATACCTTCAAAAGTTCCGGGAGCAACACTTCCGCAAAGGTCTTATATACTTCCGCTGGGAGCCCATCTAAACCTGGCGCCTTGTCGTTAGCCATAGCAGCTAGTGCCGCCCTCAATTCTTCTAACTCAATCGGCTCCTCTAACCGCATACTATCTTCACTAGGGAGATTCAATGTAGTCAAAAAGGCGTCAATCTCCTCATCCGAGCATGACACCTTAGAAGTATACAGAGAGGAATAAAAATTGTTCAGTATATTTAAAATGTTTTCAGTATCACGCCTCAAGACGCCACCAGCATCTATCAGGCCAGAAATACATTGTGACCCTTGCTGGGCTTTCGCAATAATCGAGAGCATATGGCCTACACTCTCCCCTTCAGTAAAAAACTGCTGTTTGTAAAACAATCGTTTCCTCTCCGCTACATCCAAGAGGTGGCACCTCAGCTCCTCCTGCCTAGTCTTTAAAGCATTGCATGTTAGGTTAGATGGGTTCGGCACAAAGGCTTCCTCCGCTAGCTTCATATTATTATGTTTCTGTATATCAAGCTCTCTAGATTTAGATTTAATCCGACTGACTGTTTTGATAAGGGAGCCCCTGAGGAAGGCCTTCATCGCCTCCCAAACAACTATCGGAGACGCAGTCCCCTCATTTATACGAAAATATTCCCTAAGGGATTGAAGTGTATCGGACGAGTCACCCATCAGTGTTAGCCAGAAAGCGTTCAAACGCCAGTATCTAACCCCCGGCCTGGCTGTCTCAGAAATGTCAAGGGCGATACTAAATATGGAGTGGTCTGATAAGGTCCTGGCAATATACTCTGAGTTCTGTACAAGCGGAAACATGTGAGCATTCACCAAACCCAGATCTATGCGCGACAGGAAGCCATAAGTCGAGGAGCAACACGAGTACTTCCTGTCTAGGGGGTGGGTCTCTCTCCATATGTCTGTCAGACCTACCTCCCTCAGTAGTCTCGCAAACGGGGTTTCACTCGTATTACTACCGCTAGATGTGATCTGGCATCTATCAATCGAGCTGTCAAGTACATTATTAAAATCTCCCACTATTAGCATTGGAAGTTCAGAAAATTCTGCCGTAAACTCGATAAGCTTCCTTAAAGGCACCGAGGAAAATGGCTGGGGTATATAGATTGTCACCAACACCATTCTCAAGCCATGGACCACGCAGTGAATTCCTATAAACCTTCCCTCCTCATCCACACAAACCCTAAGGCATTCAAATATAACATTCTTATGGACCAGGATACTAACCCCCCTGAAATGTGAGGAAAAGACGGAATGCACCGAATAACCCAACCACGGTTTTTGCAGAACATGTATAGATTGTTTGGTCATATGCGTTTCTTGCAAGCATATTATTGCTGGCTGATATCTAGATAGGTAACGGAACAGACCTTGTCTTTTCGTAGCATCCGCCATTCCCCTCACATTCCAACTAAGTATTCTTGTAACAGTCCCATAAGAATGCATACTTAAAGAAAAGTACGTTTGGGCTCCACACATCTCCACCTCCCAGCAGCTACAAGGAAAAACAATGTTAATCACCAGAGTACAGTCTCCCATCCCTTCCCCATTTCCCCCATCAAGGTGTAGAAGGACTGTACGTTTCAACATCTTAGAATTGCTATCAATAGCACATTTGACAGTATTAGCCCCCACTGACCCCTGACCAACCGAGGGCGTATGCTCTACCCACAAAATGTCTCCAGCAACCGGCTAAAGACAAAAGTGAAATGTCCACAACGGTGGGTGGACAGTACAGGGGACATCAAAACTCCATTCAGGAACAGGAATGTCCATCAGTCTCAGGTGTCAGTTGATGGGATCCTAAGGCGACGTTCATTTTGATCCAGCCACTTGAGCGCAGCATCCGAATTTTCAAAGAATACAGCGGTTCCAAACGCCACCACCCTGAGCCTGGCCGGGAACATCATGGAATACTGGACTTGCAAGTCTCTCAGCCTCCGTTTAATCTCCAGAAAGCGAGCCCTCTTCTTTTGTACATCCGACGAATAATCTGGGAACAGAGACACCTGAACCCCATTGATTTTCAAATCAGGGTGAGACCTCGCAGCCCTCAGTATAGTGTCCCTGTCGCGATAGTGCAGGATTTTAGCAAGTATTGGGCGTGGCGGACGCCCTGGTGGCAAGGGCCTAGTGGGGACCCGATGTGCTCATTCAACCGCATAAAGTGCAGAGAGTCCTCTATCACAGAATTTTTCCGCAAGCCATTTTTCAATAAATTCAGTAGCCTCTGGGCCTTCAGACTTCTCAGGTATTCCCACCAGCCTAATATTATTGCGGCGAGAGCGGTTTTCAAGGTCGTCGGTTTTTGCATAAAGCGTCGCTATGTCCTTTGACGCAGCCCGGCTCTCTCTCTGTAGGGTAGCAGCCCGATCTTCCTGTAATGACCGGCGTCACGCAAAGGGAGGGAAATGGGAAGGCCCTGTCCAAGGGAGAGGGAAAGATGGTGACCCCTGACTCAGCTTGCGGCTGGCACCTGACTGCCCTGACGTCCCTAGACGGGTTCCTCACCCGTACGCTGATCACGTGCCTAAACCCTGGCTTTCCCTAAGATGAGCCCTATGTAGTGAACGGGGCGGTGGGATCACTCGTCCGCACCACTGACACTAAGAGGAAAACACCAAGGAGAGGACAGACAATACAGACAAACATATAATCCCAGGTGGGCGACAACAGCAGACCACCAAGGCCCAACAGGGATCTGGAGGGTAATGTTCTGGAACAACAACCAGGGAACACGGCTACACAGCTCCAGTTGGTCAGTATAGAAGTCCAGGCAGGAAGCTCTATATCTGGCAACCAGAGAAGTGAGAGATGGGAATATAAGGAGGTTGGGATTGCTGGACAAGAAACAGCTGAGGAGGAGAAGCTACGGATCCCTGAGTGAGCCAAAAAGGATTGCAAGGCAAACCCAGAAAGCTACCATTAATAAACAGCACTGTTTTTAGACATAGAGCGCGCAGCCACCCGCTGCGACTTCCTGACCCCGGGTATAACGGAGTCAGGCGTGGCTCTTGACACCCTCGTGACAGTATTCCCCTCTCTACGAGGGGCCTCCGGACACTCAGGACTAGGTCTCTCAGGATGAGAGGCATGAAAAGCCCGAACTAACCTGTCGGCGTTTACCTCTGGAACCCACATTCTTTCCTCGGGACCGTAACCCCTCCAATGCACCAGATATTGAAGAGAGCGGCGGACCCAACGAGAATCAACAATTTTGGATATTTGAAACTCTAGATTACCATCCACAACAACAGGAGGAGGTGGCAGCGGTGACGGTTCTAGAGGTGGAACATACTTCTTGAGTAACGACTTATGGAAGACGTTATGGATTTTAAAAGTCTGAGGTAGCTCCAGGCGAAAAGCCACGGGGTTAATGATGGCTACTATTTTGTAAGGGCCAATGAACCTAGGACCCAGTTTTCAAGAGGGAACCTTTAATTTAATATTCCTAGTAGACAACCACACATAGTCATTCACTCCTAGGTCCGGACCTGGCGACCGTCTCTTATCAGCCATGCATTTATATTTACCTCCCATATTTTTCAAATTATTCGGGAACCCCAGAAGACCCCCCCTCTTTGAAAGTATAGAATTGGGGATGAAAACCATATGCACCAAGAAATGGTGACTTGCCAGTAGATTCCTGACGGCGATTATTTATGGCAAACTCGGCTAACGGTAAATATGATGACCACACCTCTTGGTTTTCAGACACAAAACATCTTAGATATGTCTTAAGGTTTTGGTTGGTACGCTCAGTCTGTCCATTCGACTGAGGATGGAAAGCTGAGGAAAAGGACAAGTGTACCCCCAAACGGGAACAAAAAGCTTTCCAAAATTTAGAAATAAACTGGGTTCCCCGATCCGAAACAACATTGGAAGGGACCCCGTGAAGCTTCACGATTTCACTGATGAATACCTGAGCAAGAGTCTTAGCATTAGGTAGTGCGGGTAACGCAATGAAGTGTACCATTTTGCTAAACCTGTGCACTACTACCAAGATAACTGTTTTACCCGCAGACAAAGGTAAGTCAGTGATAAAATCCATTGACAGATGTGTCCATGGCCTATTGGGAATGACAAGTGGCAATAAAGACCCTGCAGGACGTGTATGAGAGACTTTCGCGCGCACACAAGTAGAACAGGAAGACACAAAATCCATTACATCCTGACGCAACCTTGGCCACCAAAAACGATGAGACAATAGCTCCAAGGTTGCTTTACTACCCGGGTGCCCAGCAAGTGCCGAATTATGATGTTCCTTTAATAATTCGAGACGCAGGTTTAACGGTACAAACAATTTCTCTGAGGGGCAAGAGACCGGGGCGTCCCCCTGGGCCTCTAACACCTTCCCCTCCAGAACAGAGTGTACTGCAGAGACAACCACTCCTCTTTGTAGAATGGGTACCGGATCACTCACATTACCCCCTCCAGGGAAACAACGAGATAGTGCATCTGCCTTGGTATTTTTTGCCCCAGGACGATAGGTAATAACAAAGTTAAACCTGGTAAAAAATAGCTACCACCTAGCTTGTCTAGGGGTCAGACGCTTAGCTGATTCGAGGTACAGAAGGTTTTTGTGGTCCGTAATCACAGTGACGGGGTGCATTACCCCCTCTAAAAAGTGACGCCATTCTTCAAACGCTAGTTTAATAGCTAATAGTTCCCTATTGCCAATATCATAGTTCTTCTCTGCTGCAGATAGTTTTTTAGAAAAGAACGCACAAGGACGCCATTTGCCAGGAGACAGACCCTGAGACAGCACAGCCCCCACTCCCACCTCTGACGCATCTACTTCAACAATAAAAGGCTGGGAGACATCAGGTTGGATTAGTACAGGTGCCGAGGTAAACCTCTCTTTTAGAGAGGAAAAAGCAATTTTTTAGCAGCGTCAGACCATTTAGAAAAATCAGTCCCCTTCCTAGTCATGTCAGTAAGGGGTTTTACAATCACCGAATAATTTTTAATTAATTTTCTATAGAAATTTGCGAAGCCCAAGAACCGTTGCAGTGCTTTGAGGTTCTCTGGAAGATCCCAATCTAAAATTGCCTGGACCTTCCTAGGATCCATACGGAAACCTGAAGCAGATAATAAATAACCTAGGAACTGTATTTCCTGAACGGCGAAAACACACTTTTCAATTTTAGCATATAATTTATTCGTCCGTAGGACCTGCAGTACCTGTCTGACATGCACCTCATGTGTTTTCAGATCCGATGAATAAATTAAAATATCATCTAGGTATATCACCACAAACCTGCCGATAAGATGACTAAAAATGTCATTAATGAAATGTTGGAAGACAGCAGGAGCATTGGTCAGACCGAAGGGCATGACTAGATTTTCATAATGCCCCTCAGGGGTGTTAAAAGCTGTCTTCCACTCATCCCCTTCCTTGATACGAATCAGATTGTAGGCCCCCCTAAGATCAAGTTTGGAGAACCACCTAGCACCTGCAATCTGATTAAACAGGTCAGGAATGAGAGGAAGAGGGTATGGGTCTCGGATGGTTATCCGGTTTAATTCGCGAAAATCTAGGCAAGGACGCAGGCCCCCATCTTTCTTTTTAACGAAGAAAAACCCTGCAGCCACGGGTGAAGAAGAGGGTCTGATGTGTCCCTTAGCCAAGCTCTCGGAGATATAATCTTGCATAGCTTGTCTCTCTGGACCCAAAAGATTATATAACCTGGTCTTGGGTAATTTTGCACCGGGAATCAGGTTATCCGGGCAATCATAAGGACGGTGAGGTGGTAACTTCTGACAACCCATGTAGGTAGGGTAGCTATGGAGGCGACTAAGCAATTGCTATTTAAGCAATTTTCTCTGCACTGCTCACTCCACTCCAATATCTCCCTGGCCTGCCAATCCACCACTGGATTGTGCGCTACCAACATGGGAAGACCCAACACCACCGGAGTGGGAAGCCCCTCCAGAACATAACATGAAAGCAACTCGTTATGGTGGTCCCCTACCCGAAGGTGTAAGTTATGGACAATGTGAGTGAGGTTTATCTGAGACAGAGGAGCAGAATTAATAGCGAATATGGGAATAGGTCTCTGGAGCGTACAGAGAGACAAACCCATAGTGTGGGCAAAATGGGCATCTATCAAATTTACTCCTGCTCCACTGTCTAGAAAAAAAGAAATAGTCTCCGTCTTAACGCCAAAAACAACAACCGCTGGCAACACAAATTGCGATGTTCGTATGGAGGAAACGTATACCCCCCGGCTGGCATCCTCCACACAGCCTGGGGTTAGTAGTTTTCCGACGGTATTTTGTTTTTGAGGAAGGAAGGACAGACATTAATAAAATGACCCCTCTCCCCTTAGAAAAAACAAACCCCACGCCTACGGCGAGCCTCAGGAGGACGTACCTGACGAGTAGTTCCTCCTAGCTGCATAGGCTTGTCTAAGTCCGTACAGACTAACTGCTGCTTGGGAGGGGTTACCAATTGCTCCGGATTTTTAAATCTGTCCCTAAGACGTCTATCTATTCTGATAGAAAGGGACATCACCGCATCAAGGGAAAAGGGAGTCTCATACAGCGCAAGCGCATCCTTAATCCTTTCGGATAACCCAGAGCAGAACTGACTCCTGAGAGCCGGGTCGTTCCACTGGGTATCTGTAGCCCACCTACGGAACTCTGAGCAATACTCCTCTACTGGCTGCTCTCCCTGTAGGAGTCTCCGTAATTTTGATTCAGCCAGTGCGACTCGGTCAGGGTCGTCATATATGAGACCCAAGGCCCCAATAAATTCATCCACTGACCGGAGAGCCTGGGAATCAGTGGGTAAAGAGAACGCCCAGGATTGCGGGTCCCCCTGCAGCAGGGAAATAACAACCCCCACCCGCTGTTCTTCATTACCAGAGGAGTAAGGGCGCAGCTTAAAATATAATTTACAGGCCTCACGGAACGTCACAAATTTGTCCCTTCCCCCAGAAAATCTGTCAGGAAGAGCAACCTTGGGTTCCGCAACAACCTGGTTACCTGTAGCAACCGCTGGGCTTGCGGTCTGTTGCAATTGCTGCTGTTGCTGGAGGACCGACGCCTTCAATCCTGCCACCTCCCAAGACAGGCCTTGAAGTTGCTTTGACAAAGCAGCAATTGGATCCATACTGGATTCTAAGTAGGTAGAAAGAAAAAGTTTTTAGTTTTTTTTTACCTACACAAAATAAGGGCCAGATATAATGTAATGACCGGCGTCACGCAAAGGGAGGGAAATGGGAAGGCCCTGTCCAAGGGAGAGGGAAAGGTGGTGACCCCTGACTCACCTTGCGGCTGGCACCTGACTGCCCTGACATCCCTAGACGGGTTCTTCACCCGTACGCCGATCACGTGCCTAAACCCTGGCTTTCCCTAAGATGAGCCCTATGTAGTGAACGGGGCGGTGGGATCACTCGTCCGCACCACTGACACTAAGAGGAAAACACCAAGGAGAGGACAGACAATACAGACAAACATATAATCCCAGGTGGGCGACAACAGCAGACCACCAAGGCCCAACAGGGATCCGGAGGGTAATGTTCTGGAACAACAACCAGGGAACACGGCTACACAGCTCCAGTGGGTCAGTATAGAAGTCCAGGCAGGAAGCTCTATATCTGGCAACCAGAGAAGTGAGAGATGGGAATATAAGGAGGTTGGGATTGCTGGACAAGAAACAGCTGAGGAGGAGAAGCTACGGATCCCTGAGTGAGCCAAAAAGGATTGCAAGGCAAACCCAGAAAGCTACCATTAATAAACAGCACTGTTTTTAGACATAGAGCGCGCAGCCACCCGCTGCGACTTCCTGACCCCGGGTATAACGGAGTCAGGCGTGGCTCTTGACACCCTCGTGACACTTCCAGATCCGAGACCCTCCTCTCTACCTCTGAGGTGCAGGTCATGACGGATAATGGATAAAGCTTTTAGGCTTCCAATATTAATATTCATAGACTGGAGGGTGACATTACAATTAGCAATAGCTGCCATCACATCTTTCAAAGTAGGCTCAGACCTTTTTCAGTGCTGCGCAGGCTAGTACTCGCCCCCCCCCCCCTCTTGCTGACCGAGGGGTTGCTGATCATCAGCAGAGGGGCCATCTTGCTCCCCTATGCCCTCCTCCACTGGTGCCAGGGCGTCATCTCCTTCTCCCCAATCATGGCTGGGGGACTGATAGGGCTTGTGAGCGAAGCGCTCCAGCCGCGCTGCAGCTCCCTGACTCACTGCCGCCCGCAGGTCAGGCCAGTCCTCCTCCTCAGCGCCATCTTGAAAGCGGCTCTCTTTCTCCTGGCGGCTCGGCGTTTTACCCCTTTTCACCGGCATGATGTTGAAATTCTGCACCGGACCGTTGCCTGAGTATGTCCCCCGCTCCTCCTGTTAATCGCAGCACAAATCGCCACCGCTGTGAGTATAAAAGATAGGCTTTTTGCCGGAGCTGGTGCGATGTGCGTCCTACTCCATGCGCCGCTAGGCTCCGCCCCCATATGATCATGATTTAGATTTGTGTTAAACAAGTATAAGATAATATATACTCATTTTCACAATGAGGGATATGGATAGTTTGAGTCTCTTTTTAATTATACGCTGTGTAGTTACGTCTTTGGTATATACTGGGTTCGGCATTCATTCAGCTGCTCTATTATACGCGATCACTTTTGTCCGTAGTGACCAACTAGATCATGTAGGACTTAGTTGCGCCCACAAACTACGTCATGTGAGGTTTGGCTACGCCCACAGATCATGTGATGCGAGGCTTAGTTGGGCATACAAACCATTATATGCGAGGCTTGGCTACGCCCGTAAACCATGTCATGTGAGGCTCAGCCACGGCCATAAATTATGTCATGTGAGGCTTGGTCACGCCCACAAAAACGTGCGTCATATGGTCCTACCACTCTGAAACTACAAGCCTCCTCACATGATGTGTGTCATGTGGGGTTTGGCCATACCCACAACCTTATGTCAGAAGGTCCTTTTACTCTGAACTTATATGCTGTTTTTGCAGTGTTCTTGTAGTGTGCCTCCTTTTTATACCATAGACTATCAACTATCGAGTCTTATTTTATTTCTACCTTGATTGTACATCTGACTGAACAGTATATTTTAACTATTTACGAGTGACTTTCTGGTAACACGGTCTATTGGTCCGCCCATTGTGGGTGTTCCTTTACCACACCAATCTGTTATCCTCTTATTAAGATTACTATAAAAAGACCATAGTACCACCTACACACCATCCCCGGAAGAAGCCAGCGTGTCTGGCGAAACGGCGTTGGGAGGCGGCGGCTGAGGAGCCAGCACTACATTTATGTTTCTCCACATGTCACTTTTGCTCTTTCCTTTTTCCTTGGTTTTGTCTGGGAGTTTCATGCACCTTATAGACAGGTGAATGTGGATGCCTGCTTTTTTCATGCTGTTCGCAGTGTCCCGTATGTGCTGACCCCTCAGCCTCCTCCTTGGTTTTGTGTCCTCCATTTTGTTATGGCTGCTGTCTAAAATAATTATCTATGTACTGTATTGTAATATTTTACCTTTAATAAAGTTTGTATTTACCACTTTCTCACCGAAGTGTGGCATTGCAATTTGTTTGTGGCTCAGTTTACATGTTTTTGCCCTCTTCGTAGTATTAAAACTATTGATCCGGTTATCATATTGGTGGCACTGATTACCTGCTGATCTGATATTGATGACCTATTCTGAGGATAGATAATCAATATTGTAGCACTGCACAATCATGCTGTGGGACTGCTCTATACCAGTCATTGATGCTGCAAACTGGTTCTTGTGTGTGCTAAAGTCCTCTGTGCATTTTGTATTTTGTTTGCTACTATGTTTAACCTGGGACTCTTTACTGACCATTCTCCTGCTTTTTCTATCTTTGTTTCTCACTTAACTAGTTTCTGTTTTTGCTATTGAATATTGTTTTGGCTTTGATGTTTGACAAAATTGTCTTTGATCCCCGGCTTGTATGACTACTTGACTTGTCCGCTTCATCTGCTAGCAGCTACCTGGTGAATGCAAGATAAGATACCACACTACCCACAGGGACCGGTCAGGGTTAACTAGTTGAGTTCCTGAGTGGGATCACCCTTGCTGAGGCCGTTATTCCGCTGTAGCTATAGGGTTGTTGCAAGGCATGTTTGCTAGTTCTTGCTGAACCAGGTAACTAGTGCCAAGTCTAGCAGTGGATCGGTGGACAGGTTGCCTGTTTGCTGTCAGTTCTCTCTCAATATGCTCCTGTATTCCTATACATTTGCTTAAATCTACTACTGATTACTATCCAGCTTTTCAATACAGTTGAGGATGTGGAATCCCAAAGTATGCCGGCAAGCCATATGCCAATCTGGTACCTATTGGCCTTCAGAGTCTACAGGCGCATCGATTTACACATTGTCAGGTATATACTGACAGTATACCACATAGAACCCTCTCTATGGCATGGTACATACTTTTCAATGTACACGTTTCACACAATCCTCAAGCCAGAATCCCTAAGAGCTCAGATCAGGAATCGGTCTTTGTCTACATGTAAATAGCAGAGAAAACATATTCCTTTTCAAAATCTAAAATAATAAAATGCACAATAAATTGTTTGTGATTTGCAACAATCAGTACATGCTGAAGGATAACCTCAGACCGCTCCCTTCACAGACCATCTGTCCATTACATAACTTCACATCAGGCCTAGATTGCTCTGCACCGTTGTAAAATGAATCAGGTCAGAGGATGATGGACAGGAGAAACCAGAGAGGTAAGCTGCATCACAAAAAAGCCAGCTAAGGTGCTGTTCACATCACAAGTGAGCCATTCAGTGGAGGTACACTGAAAATGTATCTGGATATAAACATCCAATCGCTCTGACATCTGCCATAATGTCCTGTTAAAAAAATGGCATACTTTTTGGAAGTGTCTGTATTGACACACAGCTTCCAAACATTTGCCAAAAGGACACACATTGCTTAATAACTGTGTTACTTAATGGCTGTGTTTTTCACCCCTGGTTGGGCATTTTTGGGAGACACTGAGGACAGATGTTAGCTTGAAAGTCTTTATATGAATATCTACACACACACAGCAATTTGATTCGTAGTGGCATCTTGTGGTCAGTGGCATTTTAAGCAAATGCAACATGAAATAAATAAAAAATCACATTTGTTTCAGGTATTTCTCTACGTAGACCTTTCTAGATAACTTCAAAAACACCTAGAAAATTGTCTATACAAAAAAAACATCAAAAATGCCATAAAAACTGTGTCATCGGAAACTCCTACCTCTATGCTACACTGCATTGGAGAATCCTGTCCTTAAAAGACATAAATTATATTGTACTATAGATTTGTATACTGTGGGATAAGTAAAGTCTAGAGGTGAAACTCTACTGACATGATTTAAAATGGTCACCAGCAACCTGTCCTAGAGTATGAGCAGGACTGATTGCCTCCACTTGCAGAGCTGCCTAAGAAGGTGAGGGCCTAGGGTCTCGCTACACCCTACACTGCTCTACAACAGATAGTAATGATGCGATCCTGCCTATTATATGCTATCATGGCTGAGTAGCCTGACAGGAATCTCACTAATATGTATTGTATGCATGTACCAGAGCACAGTGTGTAGTGAGGTTCTGCCTTCTCCTAGGCAGCGCTGCAAGTGGAGGTAGCCAGTCCTGCTCACATTCTAGGACAGGTTGCTTGCAGCGAATTTTGATCATTTCCAGAGAACCCCTTTAAATTGACTTAAAGATTGCCCTGTGTACTAAAATATATTTGAAAGTCTTCCAAAATGCCTATTAATGAGATTACCTAGGAATGACATAAATACATTTTACTGATACATTCTTTATGGTGACCAAAATGTTTAGAAATGCTTAAAATCTGTGTGGATGTGGGAGGGGGTTTGGATATAAGGGTCAAACATTTGGATTATTATATTTAAATGAATATGTAATTTATTTGAAAAATCATTTTAACTGTGAAATTGTAATATTTTGGATAAATGAAGTAATGAAGCAATCCATTTTTCCTATGCATTTTCACTTGTTAGGGGGGGGGGGGGGTTCGCACTAGCATTATGGCATTCCGTTATAGGTTCAGTTTATGGTGGAATATAATGGAATTCCTGGACGGAATGCAAAATGGAAGCCTTTAAGAGGCATTCCATTTTGATTCGTCATAATAGAAGTCTATGGGCAAGCATAACGGATCCGTCTGGTATCTGTTATGCAGGACGGAAACAAAGTCCTGTCGAATGGAATGCCTTAACGCTAGTGCGACCCCACCCTTATATGTGTTTTTCTGTGCAGTTTTGTCAACACTGGGAAAAAGAGAAATTTTGATATGAAGTTTTGGGTAATGATTAAAACTATTTGGAAAGCACTGCTCTAGATGATGCAAAGTTATTGCCCACCAGTCACCTCTGCCCCTCCCTTTAGAGAGAGTTTGAACACAGCCTGTGACTTGCATAGTCACAGTCTGCAGCCTCTCCTGTGCAGTTTCCTGTGCCTTTCACCTTCATTTGTGTCTTTTCAGCATCCTGGTTCACAGTTTGAATTATCTATATCTGCTAGATGTATACCTCCATACCACAACTCCCTATGCAAAGAGGCAAGTCATCATGGTGCTTGTGGTAACCAGGTCTACTGCCTGCGGATGATCATTTCTGAAATCAAAATGAAAAAGAGAAACTGGATTTTTCTCTTTTAAAAAGAGATGCGATTAGGCAATAGCAAAAAAAGAAAGAAATTGTATAATGTGGGCCAGTTTAGGTTGAGGGATAGGGAATATTTCTTGTGGTAATATATTCACCAGCTATCTAGCCAAGGGATGTTCCAGATGCACGGATTCCACTCCAGAAATTATTAGGAATAGAACCAAAACAGAAAGCAAACCAGCTCCACCGGAATGAAAATTAAAATATTCTTCTTTTATTTATTTAGAAAAAAATCACAGGTACAGTAGTTAGTACAAATGATGCACTTCAATCGACTAAGCAAAGTTAATCATAACATAGGGATGATTTCTTATGCTTGCTGAAGTTTCTCTTCAAGTAATATTTCTCTTGAGGTAATAGGTCTGCTTGGTAAAATATTCTGTATAAGCCTTACATCTTCATGATTTTTAGCTACTTTTTGAATAAATATTCCCAGAATCAAAATATTCCACCTTACTTTCAAAGCCTCTATACATTTTGCTTGACAATATAAGACTTAAGTGGTAAATAAAGAACATACAACTTCTCAAGAACCTGTCTAATGTAATAGCTTGAATGTAGCAACAAGAGACAATTGTATTGATGTTTGAACATGGTTGAAAAGAAGTGGGTGTTTGCTGCTACATATTATTGCGCCTCTCAATTATTCTTTTCAGTGACTGTCTCACATTCAGCTAAAATGCGTAGGTAGAAGCCCTCAGGATCTATTTTTAAAGGTACATCTCTCTTCTAGTCCAGCAAAGTGCCATGGAACAACCAGGTAACTAGGACAGCCATCATGGGACAATAAATCACTGCGTCCTGATACATCCTGCTCTAGATACATGCTGAGCTTCTTCATGTCACATACTTAACCCAGCTGTAAAATAAAATGAGACAAATACAAACGTATCTGCCTTTAACACACATAGCAGAGGCTTTACCATTTGTTCAGATAATGCAGTTTTGCATGATCAAATAAAAAAAAAACTAAAGGGTGTCTCCAATTTTGTAGCTACTTTACAAAATACGGTACATATTTGGAGTTGCCAAACCAGTGTTACTAAATAGGTTTTCCAGGACTGAAATGTTGATCTCCTAGCCCTAGGATAGACCTTCGATGTCTGATCAGTGGGGGTATGAATCCCAGAACCCTTTCTGATGAATGAAGAGGCTGCAGTGGTCCAGAGAGTGCCTTGTTCTCTTCATTGTTTAGAAAGAATTGTAGTACAGAGCTTCTCAAGAGTGTTGACGCAAAGAAGAAATGATGAGATGACAGTTCATGGAGTTATAATCCGCATTGAGATTTATTCCTATGATGTTGTTCAGTGCTGGAGCAGCATCTTTTTTTTAAGAGCATCAAGGAAAACAGTGGGAGTAGAACAAATAGGAGAAATGGGTGGCCGATAATGAGATAAGACTGACCCAATGGGA
This sequence comes from Bufo bufo, assembly GCF_905171765.1. Classification (NCBI taxonomy): domain Eukaryota; kingdom Metazoa; phylum Chordata; class Amphibia; order Anura; family Bufonidae; genus Bufo; species Bufo bufo. The sequence continues at coordinate 150,153,384 of NC_053395.1, read as the reverse complement.
TTAAAAATATCAATACAGAAATAAATAATTAAAATACATCAGTACAGAAAAGGTCCCTCTGTATGAAATAATATAACCTGGCTATGACGTAACACATGTATTATTGCCAGGAAGAATAGCAAGTGTTTAAAAAAATTTGTAATTTGTAAAAGGGGTGAAAATGACCGCACACCCTTATTTCAGATTATAACATGTTGCTATAAGCTACTGTCAAACATGTTACAGCAGCAATACCACCCAAGTTTTACCCTGTTATGTGACTGTGGCAGCAGAAAGGGTAATATGAAGCAGTGGTAGCCATCTTGCACTTTCTAGCCCTCACAGACTTAAGTTTCACAGGATCTGTAGAGATGCCAGGTCAGGGGTGTAAGATTAGCCAATTTTCCAAGTAAATAGACCTTGGTACAGAATTGCGTACCGACCTCAGTGCATGGAGTGTGTTGTGAGGAGAGGTATACCACAACCTGTTGAGATGCCTGTACATTAGTTTGCCATGAGGAGACTTGCCCAGCCTGTTGCTGCACTGACTTAGCCTGTGCCCTCATTGAGAGCCTGTTGCAACCATAAACCGGTTGCCCCACATGAGACAGTAAACTGTCAAGCTAGTTGCCAGTGTGTCCTCCTGTTTCTTTCTGCCATCCTTAAGTGGATGACTAGATATACTACTCACAGGCCAAAAAGTTCTTACGTTAGGCCTTGGGGCGGTCACAGACAGCAGAGGAACCCTGTGCAAAGAATGTGCCTGGGCCCCGCACCCCCTTCCCTCAGTGCTTTGTGGCAAAGGGCAGGGGTGCACATAGCCTTTCTGCTGCCTGAAGCAAAAATGTAAATGGCACCCCCACTATGCCGAATTCTCAAGCTAACCACTTCCCTCAAGTCCTACTGTTAAAGACATACAGGGAAACCATTACATACAGCGCTATAAACATACAGGAGAATACAGCGCACATATCTCTTACATCCAATGACGTCTTCTCTGATGTAGATATTCTCTTTCCTCATCTTCTCTATTCAGATCTTTTTCATATTGGAAGGCGTCCAATATATTCTCACCCATAATTATTTCCTATTCGATTCACAATTTTACTTGCAAGAAAGGAGAACTGCCATGGGTACCAGATTTGCCCCCAGTTATGCCAACCCTTTTTATGGCTCAATGGCAGGAAGACATCATCCATCTCAAACTGGGGACAAGTCTGGTACTATGGAGAAGATATATCGATGAAATTATATTCACTGGCAACATACTAAAGAACACCTCACTAGGTTCATACAAGATATAAACACCAATGACAGAAACCTTCGTTTTACTACAAACAATAGCAGAACACAAGTTGAATTTTTAGATTTAACATAGAGAAACAAAAATTAATATGTAAAACATATTACCAACCAGTCATGAGAAACAACTACATCCTATACACAAGCTGCCATCTTCCCAGGTAGCTTCTAAATATTCCCACTAGTCAATTTAGAAGGATAAAACGCAACTGTACCAACGATGATCAATTTGAACAGGAGGCAACAAAACTAAAACACAAATTTCTGGCAAAAAACTATCCCATCCAATTACTAGAGGCTTCTCTGCACAAAGTTAGGGCCATGGATAGAAAATACTTTTTCACACCCATTGAAAAATAATCCAAACAGGAGGATAATCTCCGAATTATCTTACATTTCAATACTCAACATGAGAAGGTAGAGAAAATAGTAAACAAACATTGGCACCACCTCCTAAGAGATAAAACCATTGGACCTACATTAAATACCACTACACAAATCATATACACCAAAGCACCAAATTTAGGTCTTAAAGTGGCACTAACAATCAAGAAAAAATAAATAAACTCATCTAATTGGTTAACACTCTAAAGCTACTACAAATGTGGCAGATTTAACAACTGTAAGATTACCACTTTCTCAAAGAAAACAGTAGAGATACGGTCAACACAAAACTCATTCCACTTTAAAATAGATAGCCTCACCTGCGACTCAACAGACGTTATCTATGTGTTACAGTGCCCATGCCATAAACAATATGTGGGACGAACCAAACGACCCTTCAAAAAAAGAATCGCAGAACACATAACAAACATCAAAAAAGGCTTTGAAACACATTCCATTTCTAAACACTTCAAGGACCACCATCACAGCGACCCTTTAACCCTCACATTTGCGGCTATTAAAAAAATAAAAAGACCCTGGAGAGGTGGTAATCATATTGCCAACATGTCCAGGATAGAATCTAAAATAATCTTTGAAGATCTTGTAGATCCGGGATGGGTGCTAATCGGGTATGGGACATCGAGGTCCGGCTGTTACCAGCACCTCGATCTCCCCTCCTGGTAGGCCCCCGTCCCTTTGCTCTTCAGTCACCCTTCTTCGTCCATCTGAAATAGAAAAAAAATTGAAAAACAGAAAAAAAACAAAAAACAATAATAAAGCCAATGGGAACCATATACAAATAAATAATAAATAAAAATACAAATGCCTTAAAGAGAACCTAAAAAAAGACAAAGAAGGAAATTAAAAAAATATAAATAAAATCATAGTCCCTTGACGAGCCATGGAATTCACTTATAATCAAAAACACTAAAATACCACTTCGGAGACGCACTTTTAAGGCTACTTTCACACTTGCGTTAGGAGCGGATCCGTCTGGTGTCTGCACAGACGGATCCGCTCCTATAATGCAAACGCTTGCATCCGTTCAGAACGGATCCGTTTGCATAACCATGAACAAAAAAAAAAATGTTTTTTTTTTTTTTTTTTTGTTCATGATAATGCAAACGGATCCGTTTTGACTTTACATTGAAAGTCAATGGGGGACGGATCCGTTTGAAAATTGAGCCATACTGTGTCATCTTCAAACGGATCCGTCCCCATTGACTTCCATTATAAGTCTGGACGGATCCGTTCGCCTCCGCACGGCCAGGCGGGCACCCGAACGCTGCAAGCAGCGTTCAGGTGTCCGCTCACTGAGCGGAGCGGAGGCTGAACGCTGGCAGGCGGATGCATTCTCAGTGGATCCGCCTCCATTGAGAATGCATCAGGGCTGGACGGCTGCGTTCAGGACCGCTCGTGAGCCCCTTCAAACGGAGCTCACGAGCGGACACCTGAACGCAGGTGTGAAAGTAGCTTAACGCAGGCACGTTCCAGACAAGAATTTTATGACATGTTACAATATCTATTTCCTAAGTCCCAAAATATCTATTTCCTGCATCCCACAATCCATTTAAGTTAGACTTAACAAAAGTAAGGAAGATGTGATAAATCCAAAATAATGAGGAATACCATATAATGTAATATTACATTCTGGACTATACACTCAGAACAGGGAGGACACTCGCAAGTTGATAAAATATCCTCTCCCTCACACCTTTTTTTCATTTTTCATATATTTTTTATGCATTTCTTATATATGTTCACACGGTGCAGAATGCACACAACAAACGCATCATAACCACCTCAGCCCCCAGTGCTTAAACACCCTGAAAGACCAGGCCACTTTTTACACTTCTGACCTACACTACTTTCAGCCGTTTATTGCTCGGTCATGCAACTTACCACCCAAATGAATTTTACCTCCTTTTCTTCTCACTAATAGAGCTTTCATTTGGTGGTATTTCATTGCTGCTGACATTTTTACTTTTTTTGTTATTAATTGAAATTCAACGATTTTTTTGCAAAAAAATGACATTTTTCACTTTCAGTTGTAAAATTTTGCAAAAAAAACGAGATCCATATATAAATTTTGCTCTAAATTTATTGTTCTACATGTCTTTGATAAAAAAAAATGTTTGGGTAAAAAAAAAATGCTTTGGGTAAAAGTTATAGCGTTTACAAACTATGGTACAAAAATGTGTCCGCTTTTTGAAGCAGCTCTGACTTTCTCAGCACCTGTCATGTTTCCTGAGGTTCTACAATGGCCAGACAGTACAAACACCCCACAAATGACCCCATTTCGGAAAGTACACACCCTAAGGTATTCGCTGATGGGCATAGTGAGTTCATAGAACTTTTTATTTTTTGTCACAAGTTAGCGGAAAATGATGATTTTTTATTTTTTTTTCTTACAAAGTCTCATATTCCACTAACTTGTGACAAAAAATAAAAACTTCTATGAACTCACTATGCCCATCACGAAATACCTTGGGGTCTCTTCTTTCCAAAATGGGGTCACTTGTGGGGTAGTTATACTGCCCTGGCATTTTAGGGGCCCTAATGTGTGGTAAGGAGTTTGAAATCAAATTCTGTAAAAAATGACGAGTGAAATCCGAAAGGTGCTCTTTGGAATATGGGCCCGTTTGCCCACCTAGGCTGCAAAAAAGTGTCACACATCTGGTATCTCTGTATTCAGGAGAAGTTGAGGAATGTGTTTTGGGGTGTCATTTTACATATACCGATGCTGGGTGAGATAAATATCTTGGTCAAATGCCAACTTTGTATAAAAAAAATGGGAAAAGTTGTCTTTTGCCAAGATATTTCTCTCACCCAGCATGGGTATATGTAAAATGACACCCCAAAACACATTCCCCAACTTCTCCTGAGTACGGAGATACCAGATGTGTGACACTTTTTTGCAGCCTAGGTGGGCAAAGGGGCCCATATTCCAAAGAGCACCTTTCGGATTTCACAGGTCATTTTTTACAGAATTTGATTTCAAACTCCTTACCACACATTTGGGCCCCTAGAATGCCAGGGCAGTATAACTACCCCACAAGTGACCCCATTTTGGAAAGAAGACACCCCAAGGTATTCCGTGAGGGGCATGGCAAGTTCCTAGAATTTTTTATTCTTTGTCACAAGTTAGTGGAAAATGATGATTTAATTTTTTTTTTTTTTTTCATACAAAGTCTCATATTCCACTAACTTGTGACAAAAAATAAAAACTTCCATGAACTCACTATGCCCATCAGCGAATACCTTGGGGTCTCTTCTTTCCAAAATGGGGTCACTTGTGGGGTAGTTATACTGCCCTGGCATTCTAGGGGCCCAAATGTGTGGTAAGGAGTTTGAAATCAAATTCTGTAAAAAATGACCTGTGAAATCCGAAAGGTGCTCTTTGGAATATGGGCCCCTTTGCCCACCTAGGCTGCAAAAAAGTGTCACACATCTGGTATCTCTGTATTCAGGAGAAGTTGAGGAATGTGTTTTGGGGTGTCTTTTTACATATACCCATGCTGGGTGAGATAAATATCTTGGTCAAATGCCAACTTTGTATAAAAAAATGGGAAAAGTTGTCTTTTGCCAAGATATTTCTCTCACCCAGCATGGGTATATGCAAAATGACACCCCAAAACACATTCCCCAACTTCTCCTGAGTACGGAGATACCAGATGTGTGACACTTTTTTGCAGCCTAGGTGGGCAAAGGGGCCCATATTCCAAAGAGCACCTTTCGGATTTCACTGGTCATTTTTTACAGAATTTGATTTCAAACTCCTTACCACACATTTGGGCCCCTAGAATGCCAGGGCAGTATAACTACCCCACAAGTGACCCCATTTTGGAAAGAAGAGACCCCAAGGTATTCGCTGATGGGCATAGTGAGTTCATGGAAGTTTTTATTTTTTGTCACAAGTTAGTGGAATATGAGACTTTGTATGAAAAAAATAAAATAAAAAAAATCAGCATTTTTCATTAACTTGTGACAAAAAATAAAAATTTCTAGGAACTCGCCATGCCCCTCACGGAATACCTTGGGGTGTCTTCTTTCCAAAATGGGGTCACTTGTGGGGTAGTTATACTGCCCTGGCATTTTCCAGGGGCCCTAATGTGTGGTAAGTAGGTAAATGACCTGTGAAATCCTAAAGGTGCTCTTTGGAATATGGGCCCCTTTGCCCACCTAGGCTGCAAAAAAGTGTCACACATGTGGTATCGCCGTATTCAGGAGAAGTTGGGGAATGTGTTTTGGGGTGTCATTTTACATATACCCTTGCTGGGTGAGAGAAATATCTTGGCAAAAGACAACTTTTCCCATTTTTTTATACAAAGTTGGCATTTGACCAAGATATTTCTCTCACCCAGCATGGGTATATGTAAAATGACACCCCAAAACACATTCCCCAACTTCTCCTGAGTACGGCGATACCAGATGTGTGACACTTTTTTGCAGCCTAGATGCGCAAAGGTGCCCAAAGTCCTTTTAGGGGGGCATTTTTAGACATTTGGATACCAGACTTCTTCTCACGCTTTGGGGCCCCTAGAATGCCAGGGCAGTATAAATACCCCACATGTGACCCCATTTTGGAAAGAAGACACCCCAAAGTATTCAATGAGGGACATGGCGAGTTCATAGAAATTTTTTTTTTTTGGCACAAGTTAGCGGAAATTGATATTTTTAATTTTTTTCTCACAAAGTCTCCCGTTCCACTAACTTGGGACAAAAATTTCAATCTTTCATGGACTCAATATGCCCCTCACGGAATACCTGGGGGTGTCTTCTTTCCGAAATGGGGTCACATGTGGGGTATTTATACTGCCCTGGCATTCTAGGGGCCCTAAAGCGTGAGAAGAAGTCTGGAATATAAATGTCTAAAAAAATTTACGCATTTGGATTCCGTGAGGGGTATGGTGAGTTCATGTGAGATTTTATTTTTTGACACAAGTTAGTGGAATATGAGACTTTGTAAGAAAAAAAATAATAATTCCGCTAACTTGGGCCAAAAAAATGTCTGAATGGAGCCTTACAGGGGGGTGATCAATGACAGGGGGGGGGTGATCAATGACAGGGGGGTGATCAATGACAGGGGGGGTGATCAATGACAGGGGGGGTGATCAATGACAGGGGTGGTGATCAATGACAGGGGGGTGATCAGGGAGTCTATATGGGGTGATCACCACAGTCATTGATCACCCCCCTGGAAGGCTCCAGGGAGACGCCTGTATGTGTTTTACAGATCCGATCCATCTATCAGTGGATCCGTAAAAATCATGCGGACATCTGAATGGAGCTTTACAGAGGGTTGATCAATGACAGGGGTGTAATCAATGACAGGGGGGTGATCAGGGAGTCTATATGGGGTGATAACCACAGTCATTGATCACGCCCCTGTAAGGCTTCATTCAGACGTCCGTATGCGTTTTGCGGATCCGATCCATCTATCAGTGCATCCGTAAAAATCATGCGGACATCTGAATGGAGCTTTACAGGGGGGTAATCAATGACAGGGGGGTGATCAGGGAGTCTATATGGGGTGATAACCACAGTCATTGATCATGCCCCTGTAAGGCTTCATTCAGACGTCCGGATGCGTTTTGCGGATCCGATCCATCTATCAGTGCATCCGTAAAAATCATGCGGACATCTGAATGGAGCTTTACAGGGGGGTAATCAATGACAGGGTGGTGATCAGGGAGTCTATATGGGGTGATAACCACAGTCATTGATCATGCCCCTGTAAGGCTTCATTCAGACGTCCGGATGCGTTTTGCGGATCCGATCCATCTATCAGTGGATCCGTAAAAATCCTACGGACCTCTGAATGGAGCTTTACAGGGGGTTGATCAATGACAGGGGTGTAATCAATGACAGGGGGGTGATCAGGGAGTCTATATGGGGTGATAACCACAGTCATTGATCATGCCCCTGTAAGGCTTCATTCAGACGTCCGGATGCGTTTTGCGGATCCGATCCATCTATCAGTGCATCCGTAAAAATCATGCGGACATCTGAATGGAGCTTTACAGGGGGGTAATCAATGACAGGGGGGTGATCAGGGAGTCTATATGGGGTGATAACCACAGTCATTGATCATGCCCCTGTAAGGCTTCATTCAGACGTCCGGATGCGTTTTGCGGATCCGATCCATCTATCAGTGCATCCGTAAAAATCATGCGGACATCTGAATGGAGCTTTACAGGGGGGTAATCAATGACAGGGGGGTGATCAGGGAGTCTATATGGGGTGATAACCACAGTCATTGATCATGCCCCTGTAAGGCTTCATTCAGACGTCCGGATGCGTTTTGCGGATCCGATCCATCTATCAGTGGATCCGTAAAAATCATGCGGACGTCTGAATGGAGCTTTACAGGGGGGTAATCAATGACAGGGGTGTAATCAATGACAGGGGGGTGATCAGGGAGTCTATATGGGGTGATAACCACAGTCATTGATCATGCCCCTGTAAGGTTTCATTTAGACGTCCGGATGCGTTTTGCGGATCCGATCCATCTATCAGTGCATCCGTAAAAATCATGCGGACATCTGAATGGAGCTTTACAGGGGGGTAATCAATGACAGGGGGTTGATCAGGGAGTCTATATGGGGTGATAACCACAGTCATTGATCATGCCCCTGTAAGGCTTCATTCAGACGTCCGGATGCGTTTTGCGGATCCGATCCATCTATCAGTGGATCCGTAAAAATCATGCGGACGTCTGAATGGAGCTTTACAGGGGGTTGATCAATGACAGGGGGGTAATCAATGACAGGGGGGTGATCAGGGAGTCTATATGGGGTGATCAGGGGCTAATAAGGGGTTAATAAGTGACGGGGGGGGGGTGTAGTGTAGTGTAGTGGTGCTTGGTGGGACTTTACTGAGCTACCTGTGTCCTCTGGTGGTCGATCCAAACAAAGGGGACCACCAGAGGACCAGGTAGCAGGTATATTAGACGCTGTTATCAAAACAGCGTCTAATATACCTGTTAGGGGTTAAAAAAAACACATCTCCAGCCTGCCAGCGAACGATCGCCGCTGGCAGGCTGGAGATCCACTCTCTTACCTTCCGTTCCTGTGAGCGCGCGCGCCTGTGTGCGCGCGTTCACAGGAAATCTCGCGTCTCGCGAGATGACGCATATATGCGTGACTGTGCGCAGGGCTGCCACCTCCGGAACGCGATCCTGCGTTAGGTGGTCCGGAGGTGGATAAACGCAAACATTGCTAGAATTGTTCTCAGTGCACCTCTGTCTCACCCTCTATGGTTTATATATTGGATGCATTTCTACATATCATAATGACAAACTACATTTAGTAGCATTTTTTTTTATCTCTGTTGTGTAATATGTGTCTATACAGCATGTATACAATTTGGTACCATACAAATAGAAAGTGGAACAATCCAGTCCATGTTTTTGTTATAACCCCTTTTTGGGGGTACCTCCCCCAGAAAATGAAGCACCTCTTTATAAGGAACCATTGAATCATTCACTGCAGGCCACTGAGGAAGGAGCGCTAAGCTCCGAAACGCATATGGTAACCTGGCAGTGAACGGATTTTGAAACACGTGAAAGCATCTCTTTTAAATTCCATAAAGTCTAATCACAAGGTCCAACACTCCTCCAGCCCAACGGAAGAAGCCAAAAGTATCAAGACACTTGGCATCCACATACTGTATCTATCCAGGAACCGGAGCAGCGCTACAGCTCCGGATCACGTGGGACGCCATGAGTCGGTGAGCGCATCAGAGGAAAACTGCGCGCATCAGGCAGTATCACTACTAACCGGGACTTCAACATCATGCAACAGGGACCGGTAACGTACTGGCTATAAGCCATAAAAGCTATCAATTATTTTGAAATCAGTAGTATATATAAGAGACTAATATCTCCCCATATAACAAAGGACACATTGATTGGGAGATAACAGAAGGAATATCAGTCCTGTTTATACACTACTGAGACACAAACAGACACCAGTGCCATCTATGTGTCATCAGGACTAACACAATTAGGCCTCAAGAATAGGCATTTCTACAATGGGTCACCTGTTCCATTCTGCAAATTGCGGAAGGCACACGGGTGGCTTCTGTGTTTTGCGGATCCGCAATTTACGGACCGCAAAAAACGGAACGGCTGTGTGCATGAGGCCTAAGTAGGAGATTTTCCTGGCATATACGCTTTAGAATGTGGGAAGTCTAAGTGTGAAAAGAACATAACTCTACACCATTTCTGCACACACACAATACTATAAAATGTAAGTGCTGAACTATATGTTAGAAACTGGTCAAAATCAACAGCCGGAGAGCCACAGAAGGAAATCCGTGATGGGCACTTCAGTGGTTTTAATTTGTATATTGTTATTACATTTGCGGACCAGAATAGGCATTTATATTGCCGGCGGAATTGCAACACGGGCGCCTTCCGTTTTTTTGCGGATCCGCGGTTTGCGGACCGCAAAAAACGGCATGGTCGTGTGCATGAGGCCTTAGGATTACATATCCCAATTTACCTCTGCTATATACACCAGAGGAGTAAACTGACTCTATACAAGTGATTTTCCTTTCCTACATCCTTTTATATATCAAATTTTATTGTTTATTCTTTACTTATTTTTTCTATATTATTTTTTTACATGTTTTCCTTTTTTATTATAACAGGTTGATCAAACATTTTTAATATAGGTGTTTTTGACTCTATGCACATGGTGGACGCCACATATCCATGCATGTTTTGATTCTACGCATGTTTTATATTCTATGTATTATCCAATAAATTTACTATTTTATATCTAGTTGACTATCCTCAGTCCATACAGCACTAGATAGCCGAGTGCCCCCCAAACCAAGTGTATATTTATTTCTCTATTCAGAACAAACCTCCATGATGATTTCTTTGAGCCATCTCTTGTCACTGCAGAGCTTCACAAAAAGACGATAAATAAAATAATAACAAACTAACAAAATAAAAATAACTGCGTCTAGGAAATAGTATTTCGGACACTAATAGTGAATCTATGATGTCCCCCAAAAATAATTGCGCTAAGCTGATATTGTGCCACAGTGTCCCTACATTAATAGTACTCCTCAAAGTCCCACCAATAGAAATAATTATCTGCCAGAGTGCACTCAGTGTTAACAGTGCTTAATAGTAATAATGTCCATATTTTGCCCCAAAAGTAATAATGCCCCCATAGTGCCCATACTAGTAATCATGTTCCCTGTAGTCCCCCAGTAGTAATAATTCTCCTTACATTGTGTGGCAGTAGAAAAATGCCCCCTTATAATGTGCACCAGTACAGAACAACTCCATGAACTGGGATCTCATAATTTTTTCTTGGGATTTCTTCTGGCATCTGTGCTCTTGAGAAGTCTTCTGCTACCCTTACTAATAAAATACCATGAGTGTTCGAAGTAACAAAATTACTAGCTTTCCAAGGCCCAGCTGTGAAGTACTGTGGTTTTATTCTAAGTCTATAACTAGTGTTGGGTCTGCTAACACATACTGTAACCTGAAAAAGTGAGCAAAAGTCCATTTGCACCTAATTCATCCTGTGGCCTCCTATGGTATTGCACTAAAGGTGGTATTATTTTTTCTTCATTATAAACAAGGCATAGCACCATACATTTAGTTTTGGCTGTGCCTGATACTACACCTCATATCATCAATTTTTATGGGACTCCGCTACAGTACCAGGCCCTTAATTCAAATAATAATGATGGTGTTTAGATTGATGTTGATTGCCTAGTCTAAGCCCTGGAAAGCTCCTTTAGTGGAATCACTCAGATCAGCAAACAAGTGATCAAAAACAATACAAGGATGCAATGAATGCAGATGTGGATCTGCTGTGCTACTCCTAAGTGCGTTATCAAAGTGCTCCCCCTGGTCTTCTCCCTGTAACCCGTATACAGAGATCTGGACTATGCTGCAGAGAAAACACAAGGACTCCAGTGCGGCTCACCAAGGGAACAGGTGAAATCATAGTCAGGAAACGAGGTCAGGATAAGCAGAGTACTAGCAATCGAGTGAAATGTTTAAACATCACGGTGGGCAGCACAGGGTCAGAACGAGGGACAGACAGAAATCAGTTTAGGCAGCAAAGGGTCAAATCCAGAAACAGGCAGAATTCAATATACAGGCAGGCAAAAAAGACTATCACACACACCGTTACAGGAAACTAGCTAACTAGGAATTAGGCCTGGGAGGGCTGTCATAGGCTGGGAGACAGGAGGTATGCACATGCTGGCCCTTTAAGAACCCAAGAGTAGCATGCGTATGCCCCTAGGGCCACCAGCAAAGACTGCAGGAATAATGTACCGTTCGAATAGGACTAGCCACCAAGCGCTCCAAAGTCTGTTCCCGCTGAGGAAACAGGTGAGGAAGACAATGATTTGCCAAGAGAATAGCATATGATTAGGTGGCAATTGATTATACTTTTCCACACACTGGTCCACATTCACTTCAATGGGGCCGCCAAAAGATGCGGACAGCACTCTGTGCGCTGTCCGCATCCGTTGCTCCGTTCCGTGGCCCCGCAAAAAAAAATAAAGCATGTCCTATTCTTGTCCGTTTTGCGGACAAGAATAGGCATTTCTACAATGGGCCGCCTGTTCCGTTCCGCAAATTGCGGAAGGCACACGGGTGGCTTCTGTGTTTTGCGGATCCACAATTTACGGACCGCAAAAAACGGAACGGCCATGTGCATGAGGCTTAAGTAGGAGATTTTCCTGGCATACAGTCAGGTCTATAAATATTGGGACATCAACACAATTCTAACATTTTTGGCACCACCACAATGGATTTGAAATGAAACGAACAAGATGTGCTTTAACTGCAGACTGTCAGCTTTAATTTGAGGGTATTTACATCCAAATCAGGTGAACAGTGTAGGAATTACAACAGTTTGCATATGTGCCTCCCACTTGTTAAGGGACCAAAAGTAATGGGACAATTGGCTTCTCAGCTATTCCATGGCCAGGTGTGTGTTATTCCCTCATTATCCCAATTACAATGAGCAGATAAAAGGTCCAGAGTTCATTTCAAGTGTGCTATTTGCATTTGGAATCTGTTGCTGTCAACTCTCAAGATGAGATCCAAAGAGCTGTCACTATCAGTGAAGCAAGCCATCATTAGGCTGAAAAAAAACAAAACAAACCCATCAGAGAGATAGCAAAAACATTAGGCATGGCCAAAATAACTGTTTGGAACATTCTTAAAAAGAAGGAACGCACTGGTGAGCTCAGAAACACCAAAAAACCCGGAAGACCACGGAAAACAACAGTGGTGGATGACCGAACAATTCTTTCCCTGGTGAAGAAAACACCCTTCACAACAGTTGGCCAGATCAAGAACACTCTCCAGGAGGTAGGTGTATGTGTGTCAAAGTCAACAATCAAGAGAAGACTTCACCAGAGTGAATACAGAGGGTTCACCACAAGATGTAAACCATTGGTGAGCCTCAAAAACAGGAAGGCCAGATTAGAGTTTGCCAAACGACATCTAAAAAAGCCTTCACAGTTCTGGAACAACATCCTATGGACAGATGAGACCAAGATCAACTTGTACCAGAGTAATGGGAAGAGAAGAGTATGGAGAAGGAAAGGAACTGCTCATGATCCTAAGCATACCACCTCATCAGTGAAGCATAGTGGTGGTAGTGTCATGGCATGGGCATGTATGGCTGCCAATGGAACTGGTTCTCTTGTATTTATTGATGATGTGACTGCTGACAAAAGCAGCAGGATGAATTCTGAAGTGTTTCAGGCAATATTATCTGCTCATATTCAGCCAAATGCTTCAGAACTCATTGGACGGCGCTTCACAGTGCTGATGGACAATGACCCAAAGCATACAGCAAAAGCAACCAAAGAGTTTTTTAAGGGAAAGAAATGGAATGTTATGCAATGGCCAAGTCAATCACCTGACCTGAATCCGATTGAGCATGCATTTCACTTGCTGAAGACAAACCTGAAGGGAAAATGCCCCAAGAACAAGCAGGAACTGAAGACAGTTGTAGTAGAGGCCTGGCAGAGCATCACCAAGGATGAAACCCAGCGTCTGGTGATGTCTATGCGTTCCAGACTTCAGGCTGTAATTGACTGCAATGGATTTGCAACCAAGTATTAAAAAGTGAAAGTTTGATTTATGATTATTATTCTGTCCCATTACTTTTGGTCCCTTAACAAGTGGGAGGCACATATGCAAACTGTTGTAATTCCTACACCGTTCACCTGATTTGGATGTAAATACCCTCAAATTAAAGCTGATAGTCTGCAGTTAAAGCACATCTTGTTAGTTTCATTTCAAATCCATTGTGGTGGTGTATAGAGCCAAAAATGTTAGAATTGCGTCAATGTCCCAATATTTATCGACCTGACTGTATATACGCTTTAGAATGTGGGAAGTCTAAGTGTGAAAAGAACATAACTCTATACCATTTCTGCACACACACAATACTATAAATGTAAGTGCTGAACTATATGTTAGAAACTGGTCAAAATCAACAGCCGGAGAGCCACAGTAGGAAATCCGTGATGGGCGCTTCAGTGGTTTTAATTTATATATTGTTATTACATTTTTATTTCTCTGAGGCTAGTGCTTGGCTTCATCCACAATGATCTAATCCCAATCCGTAATCCCATGGTAAAATATTCTGCCAATTTCCCTCACTGTTATAATAGCTGCTATGTAATATACATGCACAACAGGTTCAGATGTAAAGCAGTTGTATATAGTCAGTGCCCAAAATGATGTAATCCACTCAAGTTATGTTTCTTGTCAAATTGTGTGGCTTCCATCTTCACAATGGTTACTAGCAGCACTGTAACCCTTTGCTGACCAGCTTGAGCATAACTTTCATATTTTCATTGTATTCCAAGAACTAAAGATTTTATATTTTTCCAATGATGTAGCCATATAAGGGCTTGGTTTTTTGTGGGACAAGTTGTATTTTTAATGCACCGTTTTGGGGTGCACATGATGATTAACATTTATTAACTCTTTCTGGGGAGGTCATTTTGTGCCATAAATAACATGATAACTTTACTCTTTGGGTCACTAAGATTTTAACGGTAGACATAACTTTTTTATTTTTCTTTCTATAGTCATGTGTGAGGGCTTGATTTTTGTGGAACAATTTGTAGTTTTCATTGGTATCATTTTGGGGTACCTATTAATTTCTGATAATTTTTATTCAGTTTTTTTCAGTACTCCATGTGTGGTCTGACTAGCGATTTGTAAAGTGGTAGGACTATGTTCTTATCACGGACATCTATGCCCCTTTTGATGCAACACATTATCTTATTGGCCTTGGCAGCAGCTGCCTGACACTGTTTTTTTCAGCTTAGTTTGCTGTTTATTAAAATTCCTAGATCCTTTTCCATGTCAGTGTTACCGAGTGTTTTACCATTTAGTATGTACGGGTGACTTGCATTATTCCTTCCCATGTGCATAACTTTACATTTGTCAGTGTTAAACCTCATCTGCCACTTATCTGCCCAAGCCTCCAATCTATCCAGATCCCTCTGTAGTAGTATACTGTCCTCTTCAATGTTAGGCCTCTTTCACACTTGCGTTGTTGGGATCCGGCATGCGCTTCCGTTGCCGGAGGTGCCTGCCGGATCCGGAAAAACGCAAGTGTACTGAAAGCATTTGAAGACGGAGCTGTCTTCCAAATGCTTTCAGTGTTACTATGGCACCCAGGACGCTATTAAAGTCCTGGTTGCCATAGTAGGAGCGGGGAGAGGGGGAGCGGTATACTTACAGTCCGTGCGGCTCCCGGGGCGCTCCAGAATGACGTCAGGGCGCCCCATGCGCATGGATGACGTGATCCATGCGATCACGTGATCCATGCGCTTGGGGCGCCCTGACGTCACTTTGGAGCGCCCGGGGAGCCGCACGGACGGTAAGTACACTGCTCCCCCGCTCCCCACTACACTTACCATGGCTGCCAGGACTTTAGCGTCCCGGCAGCCATGGTAACCATTCAGAAAAAGCTAAATGTCGGCTCCGGCAATGCGCCGAAACGACGTTTAGCTTAAGGCCGGATCCGGATCAATGCTTTCCAATGGGCATTAATTCCGGATCCGGCCTTGCGGCAAGTGTTCCGGATTTTTGGCCGGAGCAAAAATCGCAGCATGCTGCGGTATTTTCTCCGGCCAACAAACGTTCCGTACCGGAACTGAAGACATCCTGATGCATCCTGAACGGATTTCTCTCCATTCAGAATGCATTAGGATAATCCTGATCAGGATTCTTCCGGCATAGAGCCCCGACGACGGAACTCTATGCCGGAAGACAATAACGCAGGTGTGAAAGAGCCCTTAATTACTTTACACAGTTTAGTGTCATCTGCGAAAATGTATACTTTACTATGCAAGCCTTCTACAAGATCATTAATAAATATATTGAAGAGGATAGGGCCCAATACTGACCCCTGAGGTACCCCACTAGTGACAGTGACCCAATATGAGTGTGTACCGTTAATACCCACCCTCTGATTTCTATCACTCTGCCAGGTACTTACCCACATACAGATGTTTTCTCCCAGTCCGAGCATTCTCATTTTATATACTAACCTTTTATGTGGTACAGTGTCAAATGCTTTGGAGAAGTCCAGATAAACGACATCCATTGATTCGCCGCTGTCTAGAACTTACCTTCTCATAGAAACTGATTAAATTAGTTTGGCATGACCGATCCCTCATGAAGCCATGCTGATATGGCGTTATTTGTTTATTTTCGTAGCATCTCTTAGAAAACCTTCAAACAGTTTACCCAAAACAGATGTTAAACTTACCAGTCTATAGTATCCAGGCTCTCTTTTTGGACCCTTTTTGAATATTGGCACCACATTTGCCATGCGTCAATCCTGTGGGACATTCCCTGTCAGTATAGAGTCCGCAAAATATCAGAAATAAGGGTCTGGCTATGACATTACTTAATTCCCTTAGGATACGGGGGTGTATGCCATCCGGTCCTGGCGATTTGTCTATTTTAATCTTTTTAAGTCACTGATGTACTTCTTCCTGGGTCAGACAGGACACTTTTAATGGGGAATTTATTTTTACATTCTGCATGTCATCTGACAGTTTATTTTCCTCAGTGAATACATTTGGAAAAAAAAAAATTTAACAGCTTTGCTTTCTCCTCGTCGCTCTCTGCGACTCCCCCCTCATTACTCTTTAAAGGGCCGACACCTTCAGATTTATACTTTTTAACATTTATATAATTGAAGAACATTTTAGGGTTAGTTTTACTCTCTTTGGCAATTAATCTCTCGGTCTCTAGTTTGGCCGCTTTTATTTGTTTTTTACATGTTCTATTTTTTTCCTTATAGTTTTTCAGTGCTTCCGTGCTACCCTCCTGTTTTAGTGATTTATAATTCTTTCTTTTTGTCATTTATTGCTTTCTTTACAGTTCTATTTATCCACATTGGTTTCTTTTTGTTCCTTAACCTTTTATTCCCATACGGTATGTACCTCTCACAATGAGATTTTAGGATACTTTTAAAGATATCCCATTTTGTGGCTGTATTTTTATTTTTGAGGACTTTGTCCCAGTTAGTTAGTCCTATGGCCTCTCTTAGTTGGCTAAATTTAGTTTTTTTGAAGTTTGGTATTTTTGTTCCTTCCTGTAGAAACGCTCTTTTGAATGATAATTGGAAGGTTATTACTTTATGGTCACTATTTCCCAGGTGTCCCCCAACCTGTACGTCTGTTGTTCTGTCAGGCCTATTGGTTATACTAAGTCCAGTATGGCCGTCCCTCTAGTCGGGTCCTGAACCAGTTGGAAGAGATAATTGTCTTTGGTTATTGCCAAGAACCTGTTTCCTTTATGAGATATACAAGTTTCAGTTTCCCAGTCTATATCTGGGTAGTTGAAGTCCCCCATAATAACCACCTCATTATGATTTGCCGCCTTGTCTATCTCGTTCAGTAATACATTTTCTGTGGACTCTGGTATATTAGGTGGTTTATAGTAAACTCCTATTAGTAATTTATTATTGTTTTTAGCTCCATGTATCTCTACCCACAGTGACTCCACATGTTCATGTCCCTCACTTATATCTTCACGGAGTGTGGGCTTTAGACAAGACTTTACATAAAGGCAAACCCCTCCCCCCTCTCCGGTTTTGACGATCCTTTCTAAACAGACTGTAAACTTGTACATTAACTGCCCAGTCATAGCTATCATCCAGTCATGTCTCAGTTATTCCCACTATGTCATAGTTCTCCTCACACATCACTAAATCCAGCTCCCCAGTTTTATTAGTCAGGCTTCTGGCATTAGTATACATACAGTTGAGAGGTTTATGTATATTTTTTACCCTACACCTTTCCTTCTGAACTGTTCTAGTCCCTCCTTCCATTCCCCCCTTAGTGCCACTACCTTGCCCCCGGTCTCTATCTGCACTATCTTCCCCTCCTATAATGTAATATACCTCCCCTCCAGTCCCTAGTTTAAACACTCCTCCAACCTTCTAGCCATCTTTCTCCCCAACACAGCTGCCCCTTCCCCATTGAGGTGCAGCCCACCCCTACGATACAGTCTGTAGCCGATAGAGAAGTCGGTCCAGTTCTCCAGGAACCCAAACCCCTCACCAGTTCTTGAGCCACTTGTTAACCTCCCTAATCTCCCGCTGCCTTTCTTGTGTGGCCCGTGGTGCAGGCAGTATTTCGGAAAATACTACTTTTGAGGTCCTTGAACTAAGCTTTTGACCTAAATCCCTGAAATCATTTTTAAGGACTCTCCACCTACCTCTCACTTTGTCATTGGTTCCGATATGGACCATGACCGCTGGATCTTCTCCAGCCCCTCCCAGTAATCTGTCAACCCGATCCGCGATGTGACGAACTCTAGCACTAGGAAGACAGCACACTGTTCGGCGATCACGGTCTTTGTGACAGATTGTTGCTTGCTCGGTGAGAAGCAAACTCTTTTTTGCAAATTGTCAATGCCTCTCAGTGTTGCAACTTGCCCGTTTAGAAACTCGATTTGCGATTCCAAATGGGTAATTTGCTCACATCTTGAACAAAGATATACACCCTCGAACGGCTGTTCCAGGACTGCATACATCATGCAAGATGTGCACTGGACTGCGTTGTCAATTGTGCAACACATACTAAATGGGGATTACAACAGTAAAAAAGTAAAACAGTAAATATGATTTAGAATTAGACCCTGTCTACTGTAGTTGAAGGACTACCTAGAATTATGCCAACAACACACAAGGAAATTATATCCAACCTTAGTTTCCTGCTCCTTGTCTTAAACTCCTTTTCTTTAACTCCACTTAATATACAGTACAGACCAAAAGTTTGGACACACCTTCTCATTCAGAGTTTTCTTTATTTTCATGACTAGGAAAATTGTAGATTCACACTGAAGGCATCAAAACTATGAATTAACACATGTGGAATTATATACATAACAAACAAGTGTGAAACAACTGAAAATATGTCATATTCTAGGTTCTTCAGAGTAGCCACCTTTTGCTTTGATTACTGCTTTGCACACTCTTGGCATTCTCTTGATGAGCTTCAAGAGGTAGTCCCCTGAAATGGTTTTCACGTCACAGGTGTGCCCTGTCAGGTTTAATAAGTGGGATTTCTTGCCTTATAAATGGGATTGGGACAATCAGTTGCGTTGAGGAGAAGTCATGTGGATACACAGCTGATAGTCCTACTGAACAGACTGTTAGAATTTGTATTATGGCAAGAAAAAAGCAGCTAAGTAAAGAAAAACGAGTGGCCATCATTACTTTAAGAAATGAAGGTCAGTCAGCTGAAAAATTGGGAAAACTTTGAAAGTAAGGGCTATTTGACCATGAAGGAGAGTGATGGGGTGCTGCGCCAGATGACCTGGCCTCCACAGTCACCGGACCTGAACCCAATCGAGATGGTTTGGGGTGAGCTGGACCGCAGAGTGAAGGCAAAAGGGCCAACAAGTGCTAAGCATCTCTGGGAACTCCTTCAAGACTGTTGGAAGACCATTTCAGGGGACTACCTCTTGAAGCTCATCAAGAGAATGCCAAGAGTATGCAAAGCAGTAATCAAAGCAAAAGGTGGCTACTTTGAAGAACCTAGAATATGACATATTTTCAGTTGTTTCACACTTGTTTGTTATGTATATAATTCCACATGTTAATTCATAGTTTTGATGCCTTCATAGTCATGAAAATAAAGAAAACTCTTTGAATGAGAAGGTGTGTCCAAACTTTTGGTCTGTACTGTATATGCAAAAAAACTTTTTATTGTGTTCACCGTGCAAGATAAATTACATGATAATTGTATATTTCGGGTTGTTATGGTTGCAGCAATACCAAATATACAGAGTTTTTTTTTTTTTTTTTCAAGAATGGGAGGCTATAGAGCATCTTGTGGACAGTCAGCTAATGTGTATGGCAGTGTTGCGTAGCCAAGGCACACCTGCATTAGTTAGTAGTGAGGAGGATTCTTGGCTGCTGCTGGGAATTATGAGAGAAGTAGTAATCCCTTGGACAGATGGGATGGATTTTAACCACTGACTATAGTGTGGACCTGCTCTGGACTGCTGTCACCGATTGAGCTGCTTGAGTGAGTGCTCAACCCTGAAGAGGAGACTGCCCTGAGTGGAGCAAGTGGTTGCACACCACTTGCAGCCTGGAGAATGTAATGTGATAGGTCCAAAGCTTAATGATCTGGAGAGAGCAGTAGCCAGAGATTGTGACACTGCCAGTCCAGTCAATAGACATGGAGTGCAAACTGTTTAAATACATCGTGAGTGAGGACAGTGTCTGTCCTGGCACCAGTGGCAGTGTGGAGTATAAGGATGGTCATGTCACCAGTGACAACTGTTTGTGGAGTACAGATACTACTTTTGGCCACCACCAGGGGTTATTTAGCAAACCACTAAAGCCTTGTTCATATCTGTGTAGGAAGCTCAGTTCTGGGCATCCAATGCAGCTTCAGTCAAAAACAGTGTAAGGCCTCATGCACACAGCCGTTGTTTTGGTCCGCATCCGAGCCACCGTTTTGGCGGCTCGGATGCGGACCCATTCACTTCAATGGGGCCGCAAAAGATGCGGACAGCACTCGCATCCGTTGCTCCGTTCCGTGGCCCCGCAAAAAATATATAACATGTCCTATTCTTGTCCGCGCTTTGCGGACAAAAATAGGCATTTATATTAAAGGCTGTCCATGACGTTCCGCAAATTGCGGAACGCGCACGGACGTCATCCGTGTTTTGCGGATCCGCGCTTTGTGAACTGCCAAACACACCACGGTCGTGTGCATGAGGCCTAAAGCAAAGCCATGCATATAGGACTTTATTTCTCCGCAAAAAAAAAGCTGAATCCTGAACAGAAACTGCTTCGACCTCATTATAGTCAATAGGATCTGCTTGGCTCCAGTCAGGTCAGCTATGTGCCATATATGTGCCATATTGCCATATCCGGCAATTACATTATTTTTATTGCTCTGCCCCTGTGAAACAAAGCAGAAGCATGGAAATCGGTAGTGGTGGTGTGGAAGAGGACCAAGTTCTGTGCCATAATTCTGTGTGTAACCAACAAGTTTGTACCCTCTGCGAGAGACTGTAACCATTTGCTCATAGCCGCAATCAGAGTAAACCACTGTTCAGTATAACAGGGTATGGCTTATGACCATGTAGAGGTGATAAGCTACACCCACAAGTTTCTGATCCCCTAGTCTAAACAGTGGTGTATAACATGGAATTCATCCAGAATCATTTTATATATATGGTACTGATTACGTTTGTTCACTATTTTCTATGCTACTTAACCTACAATTTTATATCAGGATACAGAGGCTCCTATTGCTTTCTCTCTCTTTACTGAAAATCACAGCAGCAAAGAAAAAAACATTGAATACAGAAAAAACCATGGGGAAATTTAGGTCATTATTTGATGTAATATGATAGAAGATCTTACTTCTAAAAGTTCATTAATATCACAAGTCTTGTCATTTGCCTTAAACAGGTTAAGATAAGACTTGCAGTTTCATTATTCAGGTGTTACATGGTTATCTGATTATTATATGTTTAAGGGCATTTCTCATCCCCCTTGAGATACAGGTGTTGAGAAATTTCTGATACCGCATCTACCCCATGAAATTAATGAGGTAGAATCTGCGGTGTTTTATTTAATGCATTAAATTGTTCTCTCTCCCCCCCCCCCCACACCCTTGACGGTACCACACTGTCAGTGTGGTAGGAACTCAGTCTCTCTAGTTCTAAGAAGACTGACACTGTCAATTCCTTCCCGGTACTATTCCTCTATTGTCCTGGAGGAGTACCTTCTCATATTTGCTTGATATATAGGCTACATAACCTCCCCAAAATGTTTACTCCTTTTAATTTACCCAAATACTGCATAGCCTTCAAATTAGCTCTTTCATTTACAATCTATTGTAATTGTTTTTTTAACAACATATATCTTAGTAGTCTACCTCTCCTTTTCCACGCATTGCCCTCTCACAAACCTTCCTCATACCCCCCCCTTGGTGGTCTAACGCTCTTTCATAACAAAGCTAGTTTTTCCCACTAACATGTCTGAACTACATTGTGTCTCTTTCAATTCCAATGGGTTGAACATCCCATCTAAGAGAGGGCAAGTTTTGCATTCCTTTAAGAAGAAACATGTTGATGTATTGTTTCTCCAAGAAACTCACTTCCGCAAAACTTCTACACCGATAATGAAAAATAGCTACTATAAGGTTTGGTTTAATGCTTGCACACCGCTAAAGAAACAAAAAGGTGTCTCGATTGTCTTTGGCAAAAATATAGACTTAAAAAAAACAGACATGGTGGAAGATCCAGATGGGCGGTATATATTTGTAAAGGGGTATTTTGGCGAAACACTATATACTTTTGCAAATATATATGCTCCAAACAAAAAGCAGGTGATCTTTTTGAGGACTGTTTTCAAGTTACTTAGTACATTTAGTGAGTGTCACCTACTGGTTGGTGGAGATTTCAATATTGCACCAGATCCTAGCATCGACTCCTCATCTGGCAAGTCCAATTATACCAAACAAAAGCTAAAAAGGTTTGGAGACATGCTGCAGGAACACTTGCTAGTTGACATCTGGTGGGTGTTGCATCCAAACACGAGAGATTACTCTTTCTTTTCAAAGACATTTCAAACGCACTCAAGAATAGATTTTTTTCTCATTAACCAAAAAGATATCGGTCTGGTCCAAAAATCAGATTATGACATTAGGTTGTTATCAGATCATGCACCAATTTTTATGCTGTTCAAAGCCGACCACCCTAGTTTTAGAGTGAATAATTGGGTCGTAAATGAAAGCTTATTAAACAACGAAAAGAATACAAAATACGTTTCCTCAGAGATAGAACACTTTTTCAAGGAAAATAAGACGGAAGATGTCAATAATTCTGTAATCTGGGAAACGCATAAGGCGGTGGTGAGAGGACTTCTGATGAAAATTGGAGCTAAGGAGAAGAGGGATAGAGAAAAACAACTGGTTACACTGCTGGAACAAATTAGGTCCCTTGAGAAAGTTCACAAAAACTCTCCTGACAAAAAAATTTAAATTAAATTAGCAGAACTCAGAACAAGTGTGAAAAATATCCTGGATTACACTTTTCAGAGGTACGTTCACATGGCTAAATATAGACACTACTTGTACGCTAACAAGTGCGGTAAAGAGCTTGCTAGATTGGTAAAAAAAAGAGAGAGCTAGAAATAATATAAATAAGATTAAAAATATATTTAACCAAACTATACAAGACTCTAACGAGATAGCTTCTGCATTTAGAGAGTACTATGAGAAACTGTACAATTTAAACTCCACAGAGTCAGCAGAAGATAAAGATAATAGATATAATAAGATCAAAAAATATTTAAGAAATATTTCAACCCCCACCTTGTCCCTGGAACAACAAAACTCTTTAGATGCTCCATTCACTTTATCCGAGGTCCTTAAGGCCATAAAGAACCTTAAAATGGGAAAAAGTCCGGGCCCAGACGGACTCACAGCATGCTACTATAAAAAATTTAAAGACATACTGGCCCCCCGTCTAGTGGAATATTTTAATTTGGTAGGAAAGGAAGAGTCATGGAGGGAGGAATCTCTTCTCGCTCATATTACAATAATACCTAAAGAAGGAAAAGACCCGACTGATTGTTCAAATTACAGGCCTATCTCGCTGCTAAATGTTGATCTAAAGCTGTATGCAGCATTATTGGCGGGTAGGATTGGTCCTTTAGTTGGCTCCCTTGTCGGAGGTGACCAGGTGGGGTTTATACCTGGCCGTGAGGCTAAAGATAACACAACAAAAGTGTTACACTTGATGCAATTTGCTAAAGTTAAACACATCCCAACAATCCTGGTCGCCTCTGACACCGAGAAGGCGTTTGATAGGCTAAATTGGATTTATCTTCGTAATGTACTTCTTAAATTTGGATTCCCAGAAATCTTTATAGATAAAGTCATGGCCCTATATACGATTCCTAGTGCGAGAATTAAGGTAAACGGAGTCTTGTCCAACCCTTTCCTTATCAGTAATGGAACGAGGCAGGGGTGCCCTCTATCACCACTGCTATTCATTCTTTCCCTAGAACCTTTTCTGACCAAAATCAGATCAAATGAGGATATCAATGGGTTAAACACAGGCTCCGAAGAGCATAAAATAGCGGCATATGCAGACAACACTCTTTTCGTAGTAACACATCCGAGATCCTCATTACCGACCCTGATTGATGAGTTTACACTTTTCCATGAAGTATCAGACTTCAAAATTAATTTGGCCGAATCCGAAATTTACAATATTAACGTTAAACCTAATGCCTGGGAGGAAATTATCTCACTGAGTGCCTTAAAACCTGCTGTTGGTGCTTTCAAGTACCTGGGAGTAAATATTTGCCATAACATGAAAGAATTATACAAATTAAATTTCCCCAAAATTCTCAAGCAGACTGAAGAGCAACTTAAGGATTGGGAGGATCTTTGGCTGCCATGGTTTGGCAGAATAAACATTAGAAAAATGCCTATAGCCCCCAGGATTCTGTATCTAGTACAAACGCTGCCCATCAATATTCCCAAAGATTTCTTTAATAAACTCAGGAGAATAATCGCAAAGTTCATTTGGAAAGGTAAAACTTGTAGGTTATCCTATGAGCTTCTCACCAGAGCCAGAAAAGGTGGAGGGGTCAATCTCCCAGATATAGAAAAGTACTACAAAGCTGCATGGCTTTCTAGGTCCTTTGAATGGTTTGTCTATCCGATAAGAAAAAAATGGGTATCGGTAGAGAATGATCTTGCAGGAATAAACTTATCGTCTTTGCTCTGGAAGACTTCTACCTTACCAAAAAGAAGAATAGGAATAAAAAATACAATAACCAAAGAAACAATTAGGAATTGGCACTCCTTAAACGCTATCTTACATTTTGTTCCAGATTTATCTAGAGAATCACCAATTACCTGCATTATCCCTACCTCGTGGATATTCTGGCATTATAATTTGAAAAGTAATGCCAAGGGGGAGGTGATCCCTTTGAAGGTGTTATGGTTCAAGGGGAGACCGTTAGAAAAATCATAATTAAGTTCTCTTATTGCTTGCCAGAATATTCCAGAGGAACAGTATGAGAAGTTGCTACGTTTTCTTAAAACGTTTGAGGTCCCCATTCCACCCCTCTGCGAGAACTCGTGGTGGCTCAAAATGATATCTACCAAAACTCCTATCCCTCATATTTTCTCAAAATGTTATGATCTGATTAACACTCCCTCAAGTGAACCGGGTTTTCTAAATAGCTGGATCAAAGAACTCCAGCACCCACTGTCTGAAACTCAGAAATTGGCAATACTTAGCAATGCGCTCTCCAATTCTCCAGCATACAACTATCAGGAACTCCAGTATAAAATCACCACCAGATGGTATAGAACTCCATTGTTGCTAAGCAGATATAATTCAGAAGTTTCTAGTGTATGCTGGAGATGCGGACAGGGCATTGGAAACTATGAACATATATGGTTCTCCTGCCCTTCTCTAACCACCTTTTGGAAGGATATATGTAATGTGATTAACAAGATTTTTGATACGGATATTACTCTGTCTGTTATCTTGGTTTTGTTTAACTTATACAACACGCATCAACAAGTCGAGAAATCAGACCTATGTAATTACTTCCTAAATGTTGCTAAGATACTTATTCCAAGGAGATGGCTTCAGAAGGATCCTCCGACTGGTCGCTGAATTTTTCAAAGTTTATAATTTTGATGAAAAAGATGGCTTACTGCACACAGGCCTGATAAGTTCGAGAAGATAAGGGAAAGATGGCTCGTAGCAGAGAAATCAGAAGTCTTTTCTTCATTGGGTTACAACTGATGGACACTAAATGTACCTAGATAGTTTTAGGTTCACGAGTGATTAGTCTACCAACAGAATCTCACTTATTTGAGTAAGATAGGTCAGGTTAATTCATGCTTATTTTGGATAGTGATAGGGCGTTATTGATCAATAATCCTGCTCCCCTCCTTCCCACCCTTTCTTCCCATCTCCTTTCCCCTCCCAATTAATTTGATGCTGATTTATATGATCTATATTGATAACTTGTTTTATCTATCTTGCGACAATGTATGTTGTTATGCTCAGATTGTTTATGTAATCTGTTTTGTACTTATGAAAAAAATAAGTATAAAATCCAAATAAAACAATAATTTACACCCCTCAGTCCCAGTGTACAGTATATACACTCACCTAAAGAATTATTTGGAACACCTGTTCTATTTCTCATTAATGCAATTATCTAGTCAACCAATCACATGGCAGTTGCTTCAATGCATTTAGGGGTGTGGTCCTGGTCAAGACAATCTCCTGAACTCCAAACTGAATGTCAGAATGGGAAAGAAAGGTGATTTAAGCAATTTTGAGCGTGGCATGGTTGTTGGTGCCAGACAGGCCGGTCTGAGTATTTCACAATCTGCTCAGTTACTGGGATTTTCACGCACAACCATTTCTAGGGTTTACAAAGAATGGTGTGAAAAGGGAAAAATATCCAGTATGCGGCAGTCCTGTGGGCAAAAATGCCTTGTGGATGCTAGAGGTCAGAGGAGAATGGGCCGACTGATTCAAGCTGATAGAAGAGCAATGTTGACTGAAATAACCACTCGTTACAACCTAGGTATGCAGCAAAGCATTTGTGAAGCCACAACACGCACAACCTTGAGGCAGATGGGCTACAACAGCAGAAGACCCCACCTGGTACCACTCATCTCCACTACAAATAGGAAAAAGAGGCTACAATTTGCACGAGCTCACCAAAATTGGACTGTTAAAGACTGGAAAAATGTTGCCTGGTCTGATGAGTCTCGATTTCTGTTGAGACATTCAAATGGTAGAGTCCGAATTTGGCGTAAACAGAATGAGAACATGTATCCATCCTCTGATGGCTACTTCCAGCAGGAAAATGCACCATGTCACAAAGCTCGAATCATTTCAAATTGGTTTCTTGAACATGACAATAAGTTCACTGTACTAAAATGGCCCCCACAGTCACCAGATCTCAACCCAATAGAGCATCTTTGGGATGTGGTGGAACAGGAGCTTCGTGCCCTGGATGTGCATCCCTCAAATCTCCATCAACTGCAAGATGCTATCCTATCAATATGGGCCAACATTTCTAAAGAATGCTATCAGCACCTTGTTGAATCAATGCCACGTAGAATTAAGGCAGTTCTGAAGGCAAAAGGGGATCCAACACCGTATTAGTATGGTGTTCCTAATAATTCTTTAGGTGAGTGTATATCGTGTCTTCCACTGGGATCCACCTCTTTCTTTGCTGCTGCCAAAAGATAAGTACACAAGTTTTATCTCCTATCATAGCAGCCTGTTTTTTAGAGCCCCCCTTGTAGTCCCCTTATCTTTGGGGATTCCTCCTGGGGCGACTTTTGCCTTATACAAGAGTTTATTGCTTCTTTTTCCTTCTGCCTGTGGCTCTGGTGGCATAGGGAGTTTTTTTCCTCCTTAGTTCTGCGCACTGTGAGGTTTTAACCCTTCCGGTCCCGGTGGTGTTCTCCAGTCTCAGGGGGAGTATCGGCGCCCCTTTCTTTGCCCCTGGGGTGGTTATCTCCTTACTACTGGGTCCTACCTGTTCCCGATCTTCTGGGGACCCACGCTCCTCCTCCCGTTCTTTATCGCAGGCGCCATTTTGGGTGCTTAGCTGACCTGTTCCCTGCCGCCTTGTGCCCGAGATCTCACGAGATCTCGGGGCGCGGAGTGGCCTTTTTTCATTCACGGCGCTCTTTTCTCCCCACGTCGGGTAACCATGCCCCCTCGTCCTCCCGCTTCTCGCTGGTTATCGCGGCCATTGTCTGCAGTCTCCGCTGACCCTGCAGACAAACGGTCTTCTGTCGCTTGGTGCCGCAGGCCACTAGCTGCCTTCTCTTCCCTACTGTGCCCCATTATTCGGGTAGGAGTTGTTCTGAAGGGTCCATCTGGCAAATCTGTTAGCCCCTTGTTTATTTAGTTTTCCTCTGTGGGGTGACTTACCCCCAAGATTAGGGATCATGTCTCACCAGCCCTCAAATGCTGCATTTCTCCCTGCAATACCCTCACAGGACCCTGCGTCCACAGGCCAAAGGTCCCCAGTCCATGTAAGGGCTATGGTGCCCGCGGCCTCAGAGGCACAAACCCTTGCTTTACAGCAATCCATTTCGAATGCCATAATGACGGCTATGGGCTCTATGTCCTCCGTCCTCACGCATTCTATCTCCCAAGTCCTGGTGGCCCAGCCCCATTCCGCGCACCAGGGTGTAAGTTCAACACCGCTACCAGCCCCTTCCGCCTCCAGAACCCATATGACTGATGGCTTTGATCCATCAAATGAGAACGCGCTTAGATCGCGTAAGAGAGCCTGTCCGCGCCAGGCAGAACGTGTGCGAGGATGGAAGTCGGCGCGGTCACAGCCCGAACCAGAGTCAGACTCCGATAGAGAGTCCGAGGAGGAGGCGCAGTCACACTCTCTGCATGGATCAGAGGAGGATTTAATTGATATTGAGGTAGACCAGACTTTAGAGGGCGATCCCTACCCAAGTTTACCACCTACAGGCGCCTACCCAGTGGTAGCGTCAGGGTCGGCCGTTTCCCTTATGGATCCGGCAGGGGAGCCGATGTTTGACCCTGATTCTTTACATCATCCCCGGTCCTCGGAATGGCTCCCAGCCACACATGTGGCGCAGTATATGGAGGCCATAATGCGCAAGCCTCTCAACAAGGACGCCCGTAGCAAATTGCGGGCGGAATGCCCTCAGTCTCTTATTCCGCAAAATGTTTGCGAGACTCCGGTGGTGGACCTGAAGATGGTCCAGTTTCTGACAAAAACGGGATTCAATCTCCGCAAGGGTCTAGACTCCGCCCTCAGGGCGTGTCAGGATAAAATCCTAGACATCACGGGGCCCCTGGCAAAACAGGTGGACCCTGAGGAGCTTAGTGGCTGGATCCAAAGGGCCATCTGTCTCACGGGTAACGCCAATACATCACTCGCCATAGAAAGGCGGAAGGCGATATTAATGAAAATTGATCCCAAGCTGACCAACTTGGCGCTCTCAGAAGCAGGTAAGGATGCCCAAGGGCTCCTATTTGGGGACTCCTTTATTAAGGAGCTAGGGAAGTACGTGGGTGCCTTCACAGCCCTCGATAAGGCACAGTCGTCTATGCGGAAGGTCTTTCCGAACCGTTTCTCTGCCAGGGCCGGAGGTTCCAGGGGCCGTCTGTCCGGCCGGTCCTCCTTCCATACCCGTGGTTCGGGTAGAGGCTCCTTTGCTTATCGGCCATCATTGCAAGAACCGCGCCACCAACCTACATTCTTCCCATCTCCAGGCGGTCCAGGACGATCCAGAGGATTCCGAGGACATCCTAGCGCCAGGAGGCCATATGGTAAGGCACCATCTCCCTCTACTTTCTTTGGTCACTTGCATAGGGGGCAGACTCCGTTTCTTTTCCCATGCGTGGACAAGGGTCACCTCCGACCCATGGGTGTTGTCCACGGTCTGCGGTTTCGAGATAGATCTCGTGACCAACCCGGTGGGTCTGCCTCCTCCACACCCCATGATCTTGTCCGGCCCGGCACTTGTCCACAGGGAATTAGCAGATCTATACCAAAAAGGGGCGATAGAACTTGCACCCATGGATCGCGTAGGCGTGGTCAGCAACATCTTAGTCCAGAAGAAAGGAGGCCAGATGCGCCCTGTCATCAATCTAAAAACGTTAAACACGTTTGTCCAATATCGCCACTTCAAAATGGAGGGCATACATCTCCTGAGGGACATGCTCCTCCCAGGAGATTGGATGGCCAAAATAGACCTGAAGGATGCCTACCTGACGGTCCCTGTGGCACCCGATTCCAGGGATTTACTCAGTTTTCAATGGAACGATCAAATTTGGAGGTTCACATGTCTCCCATTCGGCCTCTCTTCCGCACCGTGGTGTTTCACCAAACTGATGCGTCCGGTAGTGGCTTGGATTCGTAGCCGGGGTGTGCGATTAATTATCTACCTGGACGACATCCTGTTCATGGCCCACAGTCGGTCCGATCTTCAGGAACATCTAACGATGTCCACGGCACTCATTTCCAGCCTGGGATTCATCATCAACCAGGACAAATCTTGCCTGACCCCCTCCACTTCCATGGAATTTTTGGGTTTCACCATAGATTCTGTTGCTCAGACTCTCAGCCTTCCCCAGTTGAAGGTCCGGGCTATTCGGAAAGAGCTAAAACATTCCCTGACTTTGCCTCAGGTGTCCCTGAGACACTTAGCACGGATAATCGGTCTCTTGGCTTCGTCCATTCAGGCTACTTTTCCGGCACCTCTTCACTACCGTGTGTTGCAACTCCTCAAGATCGCGCACCTGCGTGCAGGAGCGTCTTATGCCGACACCCTAGCCTTGGACGTGGAGACCAGACACGAGTTGAAGTGGTGGAGCCACAACCTTTTGGTATGGAATGGCAGGGCTATCTTCGGACCCCAGCCGGACCTCATTATCGAGTCAGATGCCAGTCTTCACGGCTGGGGAGCGCATTGCAACGGCGTCTCCACCGGAGGCCCTTGGTCTCAGGGCGAATCTCGTCTTCACATCAATTCCCTGGAGCTTCTAGCGGGTTCCTTGGGGATACGCAGCTTCGTCAATGGCACAGTCAGAGCCTGTATCAGGCTCCGTATTGACAATGTGTCGGCGGTTCGGTACGTCAATTGCATGGGCGGCACGCGCTCCTCCGTTCTGACGCACCTTGCAAAAGACTTCTGGGATCATTGTTTGGCCAGGGACATCATGGTGGTCGCGGAATATCTTCCGGGCCTCCACAATATTTGGGCAGACTGGAGTTCGCGCTTCATGTCCGACTCCAGCGATTGGAAATTAGATGTCACAATTTTTTCTGCCGTTTCATATCGATGGGGCCCATTCTCCATCGACCTCTTCGCGTCGAGGTTGAACACGCAGCTACCCAGATTTTTCAGTTGGCGGCCGGACCCGGAAGCGGTCGACGCTTTCCTCCAACAGTGGTCGGAACCCATCATGTATGCGTTCCCACCCTTCGCACTGATCCCGAGGGTTCTTCTACAGGTCCGACGTCAATCTGCCGAGGTGGTTCTGATCCTTCCTTTCTGGAGGTCCCAGTCTTGGTTTCCCCATCTGTTGGAACTACTCGCCAACGCGCCGGTCCTCTTGCCCGCTCACCCTTACCTTCTCGGAGGGCCAGCAGGTCAGCTTCACCCGTTGCTTTTAGAAGCAGTCTTGCATCTCCTCGCCTGCAGGGTGTCGGGGGTCCCTGGGACGTCTCAGGCGTTCCGGAGACGACTAGGTTTTTACTGGAGAATGCATGGGCCCCCGGGACCAGACGAGCCTATCAAGCAGCCTGGGCTCGTTGGTGCCACCCTCGGGACTTGGATCCCGTTGAGGCGCCTGTAACTGCTATACTGTCTTTCCTGTCGTTTTTGTTTGACGAGGGCAAGGCGTACCGCACTATTAACTTTTACAGGTCTGCTATCTCATCCAGGCATGATGGGTTTGATGGGTGCCCAGCTGGACAGCACCCTCTGGTTTGTAGATTACTCCGAGGCTCTCGTCTATCCCGCCAACCGAGACCTCGTTTTTCTACGACTTGGGACGTATCTACTGTCCTAAATTTTTTCATTAGCTGGCCATCTAATGGACAATTGTCGTTACGACAGTTGTCCGCGAAGCTGGTCACCTTATTATGTCTGATCTCTTGCAAAAGAGTGCCAGATGTTCGGGCATTAGACCATGATGCCCGCTTGTTTACTCCGGAGGGAGTTACGTTCAACATCTCCCGGCGTACGAAAACCAACATTCGTTCAGTATCCTATCCGTTTTTTCCCTCTTCACCACAGTTGTGTCCAGTGGCTTGTCTGCAGGAATATGAATCACGCACAAGTAGTTTGCGTTCTTCGAATTCACCTCATCTGTTCATTTCTTTCCGCAGGCCTTTATTCTCCGTGGCCAGCGTTACGCTCTCTCGGTGGGTTAAATGGATCTTATCCTTAGCTGGGATTGATGTTTCTATTTTCACCGCGCATTCAGTTGGGAGCGCGTCGGCCACTTACATGACAGTTTCTGGAGCTCGGTTG
The DNA here is from genome assembly GCF_905171765.1 of Bufo bufo. Classification (NCBI taxonomy): domain Eukaryota; kingdom Metazoa; phylum Chordata; class Amphibia; order Anura; family Bufonidae; genus Bufo; species Bufo bufo. The sequence goes on along the minus strand of NC_053395.1, from coordinate 150,121,116 downwards.
GAGGTTGTCATGAAGTTGGCAGATTGGTCTAGGGCAGGCATGCTCAACCTGCGGCCCTCCAGCTGTTGCAAAACTACAACTCAGCATTCTCAGACAGCCTACAGCTATCAACCTACAGCAGGGCATTGTGGGAGTTGTAGTTTTACAACAGCTGGAGGGCCGCAGGTTGAGCATCTCTGGTCTAGGGTGTCCACCTTCTGGGAATTTTATTTTCGGCCACCATCTCATGCTTTTTCTTCTGTGGTGGCTCAACTTTAAACTTGCAATAGGAGCCTCCGTGTCCTGATATAAAATTTCATGATTTTCCTATTCCGTGACGTAAAGTCTTGATTTTATGAAGGACATGGAGGCGAGTATTGCCCCACCCCTTTTTCTGCCCTCCCTGCTTTGTCAGTAATTTTTGTTTGATACGCTGTATATTGCCTCCGTTACATTGGTTTTCTGTCTAACAGTGAGTTGTTTATATGCATTATGGTGATCCCTGTCGAATTTCTCAATACGTTTTATCCAACATTTCTCCATAGGTTGAAGACGTCAAGCCTTGGGGAGCATATTCCTTCTTTTCGATGCCGAGGTCCGTTCTTCCTCGTTCTCGAGTTTGTTGTTCCGGTTAGGAAAAGTTACTGAGGAGGTTCTCCGGTTGTTCCGGTTTGTTGTTTGCACCAAGAAGATTTAGGTCGGATGCTGACAGTACACAAAGAAAGAGGAGGATCCCAGTGGAAGACACAATATATATACACTGGGACTGAGGGGTGGGCTTGTTGCCATGTTTTTTTCTGTATTCAATGTTTTTTTCTTTGCTGCTGTGATTTTCAGTAAAGAGAGAGAAAGCAATACTCGTCTCCGTGTCCTTCATAAAATCATGACTTTATGTCATGGAATAGGAAAATCATGAAATTATATGCTTGATTGGTCAATAGTTAGAACATTATACTGTGATTTAAAGTATTTGCTCGGTTTCAACAGAAAAATTGACAATTTGGGGCAATGCTATTTAATGCTGCTTTATCTGTTTAAAATGGATGCGTTGTGGCTTTGCACAATGAATGCCACTGACAGAGTTCATCATTTTGTTGACTAATACGTTAACTTTAGATTGTGGCTGTATTTTTATTCTTTTGCCTTATGGTCTTAAGTCAGTATTCCCCAACCATGGACTTTTACCATTTTAACATTCAGTGTGTCATAACACCATCTTTTTTATTTAGAAATGGCTCATGAGCTACAAATGGTTGGCGCTGGCGCTGCTCTAAGTCATGACAGTGTCTTTTACATCTGACCCCTGACTATCAATTTACTGACTAAAGAAAAGAAAGACCTTTGTGCTGTAAGCTCTATACTGTACTTGTTGATGGTGGGGGTTAACTCGTTACAATCATCTCTTATTCACAAAGTCAGTGTTTTGGTCAGTGATTGTGAGCGTAAGGGCTCATGCACACGACCATATGTATTTTGCGGTCGGAAAAAACGGATCCTCAAAAAATACTGATGATGTCCCTGTGCATTCTGTATTTTGCGGAACAGAACAGCTGGCCCCTAATAGAACAGTACTATCCTTGTCCGTAATGCAGACAATAATAGGACATGTTCTATTTTATTGCTGAATGGACATACGGAAACAGAATGCACACGGACTCATTGAAATGAATGGTTCCGCATATGGTCTGCAAAAAAAAATCTAATGGACACGGAAAGAAAATACGTTCGTGTGCATGAGCCCTAAACCAGTAGTGGAGCCTCTACAGACATAAAGTATAAGGGAAAGATCGGCACCTGTTCTGTGTTTAGAGTCGCACCTGGTGTTGGCTCATAATCACTGATGGAAATCACTGACCGAACACTGAGTGTATGAATAAGGCATACGGCTTTAGGAGTCTCTAGAGAAACAGTAGCATAATAACTGATTTGATAGTTTTAGAGAATTTGGTGATACAGTTTTCAGTCATTAGTGCCCTGGTGGTGCCACATCCCGTTCCTGGTCATCCAAAGCCGAAGCCCCTGGTGCTCTTGAATCCATTATCGATACATAGTCATCTATACATGTCCACCATTGTAAAGCATAAACATATACAAATTACAAAGAGCACACAACACGTGGTGTTTTATTTTATTGATAGTTGTATTTCAGAGTAATGTGCAAAATAACATGTTAGTGTTAACCATCAAACAAGGTTAAGAATAAATTAACCCCATCAATGCCAAGAAATCTGTTAATGCTAAGCAGACCTTCAAGGATACAAAAGGGATTAACACAAAGATAAACAAAAAAAATCAGAACAAAAATTAAATTATCACTTCAGTTCAAAAAGTTAGCACATTATATCTCTCTTAATCAAATACATTAAAAGTTAGCTTTCCAAAATAAAAGCTGTGCTCTTCAATAAATAGATTTGTATTTTATCTTGCTTAGAGAACACACAGCCCTAATAGCTATTCTGAAGTCAGGTGCGAGGCCTAAGCCCTGAGTTCCAAGTAAGTCCTGCTCTCACAAATATAAAATATTGCATCTAACGTAAGAGGGTTGGTCAAAAAATAACCACCTGTCCACAGCATGATTGTAAGAGGTCCAACAGCTGGGAATCCACACCAAACACCATTTGAATGCTTCATGCACTTGGATTTCTCCCTTAGGCTACTTTCACACTCGCGTTTGGTGCGGATCCGTCATGGATCTGCACAGACGGATCCGTTCAGATAATACAACCGTTTGTATTAACTTTAACATAGCCAAAACGGATCTGTCTTAAACACCATTGAAAGTCAATGGAGGACGGATCCGTTTTCTATTATGCCAGATTGTGTCATAGAAAATGGATCCGTCCCCATTGATCCGTTTGGCTCAGTTTCGTCAGACGGACACCGTTTTGGTGTCCGCCTCCAAAGCGGAATGGAGACGGAACAGAAGCAAACTGATGCATTCTGAGCAGATCCTTTTCCATTCAGAATGCATTAAAGAAAAACTGATCCGTTTTGGACCGCTTGTGAGAGCCCTGAACGGATCTCACAAACGGAAAGCCAAAACGACCAGTGTGAAAGTAGCCTTAGTTCCAAAGAGACTGAATAGAGAAGTAGTGCACACGTGTGAACGATGCCCATTCAAGCTAGACCCCCGTCAAACATCATATGCAATCATACATTTATTACCTATCCTGTGAATAGGTGATCATTTTTTGTGAGCAAACCTCACAAAAAAGGCAGAACTTACAAGCGGTCATAAGCCTATACCATACTGCCATTTCATGGGAAGGAATTTGGTTGGAATCTCCCATCAGTCTTGGTTACGTGTGCCTTCTTCCTGACTTCAAAATAACTGAAAGAGCACATTAATATTACACTCAAGCAAAGTACCGAAGAGAAGTAGGTAGTCAGAGGAAGGAGCTAGATCTACACACAATGAATTCTAACACCATGACAGGTTTACATCAGAGTAGAACGCTGTACTGTATTCATAAGGCTGCATTTTCAACCAAAGGTGCAAGACTAGATTAAAAGTCATTAGAGTACCCATCTACTAGTCTACCAAGCAAAGGTCCAACAGTACAGTTGTCTATGGAGTGTAACTTGACAGATCATGGGTTTCATCTACTTTAGCCTAAACTTTTATTCTAGAATGCAGGAAGCTATGCAAGCCAAAGTACTGTATTCCGGGTCACTGTACAGTGATAACAAGAGAGCCGCGGGTCATCTCGGTCTGGAGCTTGCTAGGTGTACATAGTGCAATGAACTTCAGCTGTAATAACTACAGCCTGACGGACTGTCCAGCTACAGGTAGCAGATTGCTATGATGAGCAGAAAGCTGGTGCATACTACAAACCAACAATATATTTTAGGACAGGATTCCAATGAGAAATGAAGGCTGTTCAGCGCTATTGTTATTGGTGTGCTGATCTGATTATTAGTATTTTATTACACTCCTCCTTTACTGCTTAAATGGTTTGTCTGATCAGTATATTTGAAAGGCTCAGAATGCTTTATAAAAATAAAAAAGGAATTTTCACCTTACCAATACCCTGCTACTACCCTTCCAATTCTTCCCTGGTCCCCCTCCAGTATCTACTTCCAAGTCTCTACTGACCCAAAATTATGACTGCTTGACCAGTGTTTGGCTGCAGCATCACATGTCTATGCTGAAAGAAACCAGGAGGTAGAGATTTGCAAAGGACTCTGGAAACATCAGAATGGGAGTGGTAAGGGATCAGTGAGGTATTAATTTTTTTCTTTTTTTAAACAATAAGGCTCTGATTTATCAAAACTGGCACCTGCTGCGTTGGTCAGAGGAGGAAGTCCGTGTGTCGAAATGAATTCTACGGCAGCTTGTAGATTTCAGTCATCGGTTATGTCAGTTTCTGATTCATAGGATTGGGGGTCTGATGAAGTTTGGAGATCTGATATAAGGTCTGACAAAGAATGGGGGTCTGATAAAGATTGTGGTTCTGATTTGGGGGTCTGATCTTAAGTCTGATGAGGATTGGGGGTCTGATGAAGATTGGGGGTCTGATCTGAGGTCTGATGAAGATTAGGGGGCTGATTAGGGGAGCAAATGAAGATTGGGGGTCTTATCTGATGTCTGATAAGAATTTACATCTGATGAAAATTGGGGGTCTGATCTGAGGTCTGATGAAGATTGGGGGTCTGATTTGAGGTCTGATGAAAAATATTCTTCTCTTATTTTCCTCCTCTAAAACCTAGGTGCATCAAACAGAGCAAAAAACACAGTGGGGGGCATTTATTAAGAAGGGCGAATTAGACACCGGTCTTAATCCCTTTGCACAGCCGGTGGATGTGCCACATTTATGTAGAGGCACAGGCCTCTAGATAACTTTGCCGCTTGCTGCTGCCAGCCGTGCGAAATGCTTTAATCTATGTCTGCTAATTTATAGTTATTAAAAGTTAGGAATCATTTTTTGGGTATAATTTCTGAAGGAAGAGAAGGATTTTTTTTTTATACCTAAGCCATAGCTAGGGGTGGATCCTACACAAAGAATAAACGTATAATGGAAATATTTGTGCCTCTTTCGTGTTTTAGACCTCCTCTTGGATTTGGTTTACAAAAAATTAAGCCAAAATACTGATCGTTTAAAAGTGGCATGACTAAGTGTATAATATATCAAACATAGTCTATGACAGTATTGTCACCACATAAAGTTATGTTACAATTTATAACTACAGTATCCTTCAACTTCTTGATACATAATTGACCAGGATGTTTTTTTTAAACATAACTTAAAGAATAACTGTCGTATTTTTTTTTTTTTTTTAGTATTGGATTGTGGTGATTAATATCACCTTGGTGGCCCTATTTCAACTTTTCACTGTGTATTCAATTACCCCTTAATTCCACATTTTTGTTCCCTGTACTGCCTATTTTTACCTGTGCTTAAAATAGGGTTGCTAGGCATGGTCTGTAGGACGGAGGACGCAGAAGCAGGCTGCGTGCAGGGTCAGATTACTGACAGCCAGGGACTGTAAGTAAATGATTAAAGCCAGGTCCTCCCCAGCAGCTGATAACAGTGCCTGGGCTGTGTGCACCTCTCCCTGTCCCTGCGCTTGGCAGACACTCCCTCACTCAGCAGAGCTGGAGAATGCAGAGTGGAAGCAGCGCATAGCAGGGAAGGGAGATCTGCCATCTGCTCAGTGTATAAATGAAAGCAACATGTGGTAAGAGGACCCCTTTGTGCTGCAGGAGATTAACCCTTTAGGGGGGAGGGCTCTGGTTACTGACACTTTTGGGGGGCTATTGTTACTGGCTAGTGAGGGCAGGCGGGATTAGCCTCAGGGTGACGGCAATGGCGGCCATCTTAACTGAATAGTGAAATTGCACTTTTATGCAGACTGGTTGCTAAGGGATGAATCTTATTAAATATTGGGTAAGTCAGTCTAATAGTAACTGATTCTGGAATATCATGTCATTAGTAACTACATATATGAAAATTGAAATTAGGGTCTAAATGTGACAGTTATCCTTTAAGTTTGCCCTGCACATTACATAAATGTTGTCAGGGGAAAAAGTTTTGATATGCCAGAGACATATCAAATGTTTAGATTGGTGGGTCTTTGAGTGCTAAGACCCCCACCGATCACTAGAACGAGGTGAGAGAAGCATATGCATAGTGCACTCCCTCACCCTCACCTCACTGCTTTGGATCGAATCGAGACGTATCTATAGACTCCTATAAAGCCCATCTTGTGCAGCTTGGAGAGAGCATGATATTCACACTCTTCTCTCCCCTCATTCTAGAGATTGTTGAAGTCTCAGTGCTCAGACGCCAAACACCAAACTAAAAAAAGTTCATTAGTGAAAGATGTTTCTTTGTACTAGAAAATAGGGTTCAAAGAGTCTTCTTAGCAAAGCTCTAACTGAGCCTTGCTAAGGAGAGTCTGTCTTCAGCAGTCTACTGAGCGCTAAAGACACCTGTGTGTTAGAAGTCAGGCAGGGTAATGGGACAGTGATAGTAAGTGCACATGTACATTAGGTTGTTTCATTTTGGAATAAAAAAATTAACATTTTTGCAGACTTTGCTTACGCCCCAAGTCGCAGTGATGTAAAAGATATATATGCCAAATTTAAAGAATATTGGATACTACTTAGAGGTTGCACACTTTGATCAGTTTTGTAAAAGTAGGCAAAAAATACGATTTTACAATGTTAATTACTTTTATTGGGAAAACTAGAAATCACAAACTTAAAATATTAAGACACTAGACACTAAGACACTAAGATTAATAGGTAGTAACATGTGTTATTTTATCCCTTCTTCTGTTAGCTTGGTGACAACTTTTCTGTGATGCTCGACTACCCTCAACAAGAATTGTTTTTGTTGTTCGTCCCTGACAGATTTGTTAAACTTTTTTATCAGAGCAATTCCTCTTTCTGCGGTATCATTGACCACCTTAAGAGCGTTCACATGGCTTCTTAGAGAATCACTGCAGTATTCTGTCACGTCGTGGATCCCAAACAATTCAAAGAACGTCTTTTCCTGGCTCAGGTCTTTTCCTTCAAAAACTAGTTTTTTTTCCCTCTAATCGTTTCATTTCCTTTTTCTTTGCAGGTTTGGTTTCAAAATTTTTTGTCATATTTTCCTTAACAGCCTTAGTAATATGTTCATCCAAAAAAGCCAATCGTACGTTTGTTTCTGACAGATACTAAAGGTGTCTCTTAGCAACTGTAAGAGCACTTTTTTGATGTCTGCATCTGGGTAAGTGCTCAGAAGCTGTACCAAATCCAAATCATTCTTTGAAGCCCATCGACTTACAAAAAGCGAACATATATGAGGCTGACAAAATGTGCAACCCGTTTCATTTCTTTCAATTCTCATTGAGGAATATTCAACTGTTTAGTGAAGAGGACAATTTTAAGTGCATATATTGCCTTTGCCATCCACCTTGCTTGATGCAGAGCCCCTGGGATCCTGAAACTGAAGTCGTTTTTAGACCAACCTCCTAGGTACACGAGTGTGAGTAGTAATAAAAGTGATCAATGTGTGCAACCCCTAAATATTATCTAATCTTTTACATAACTGAGACTCGGGGCGTAAGCAAAGTATGAAAATCACATCTTTGGAAAAATAAAATACCCTAATGTTACATACATAGTCAGGGACTGGAGTAGTGACAAGAGGCAAGTTAGAGCTTTGCTAAGAAGACTCTTTACATTTTCTAATACAAAGAAATATCTTTCCCTAATAAAATATATTACAAAAATTGTTAAAATCCCTGTCCCTATACTATATTAAAAATAAACTAAAACGACACTTACACTTTTGGGATGAATTAAGAGTAGTAGCTATGGACTGAATGCTCGGACCAGAAACCTTGTGCATGGCTGGCATTACCATGCTGTATAGGCAGATACGTATACACACTGTTACAAAGTGGGACCTACAATGGAATTCCTTACACATAAGTACTTATGTACTTGGTTCCCACAAGCTTGCTCACTCATAAGCTGTCATAACAGGTCTCCCACATACAATATTCAATTGTAAAGGCTGATTTGTAGTTTATGAATAAAACAATAATGGACAATTCACTATATCTATGAAGGTTCTGTATATAATCAGTAATTATACAGAAAAGTAAAAAATGCTTTACTTTCTTTGATTTTCCTCTTAATTCTTTTTACCATGATTTGGTAGCTCATCTCCTAACCTGGGCTGATAGGAGAAGAACAGCTATTCAGTGAGGGGGTTTAGATGGCACGATCTACTGCCAGCAAACTATGATTTCGGTGACAGCATAACCTATCTAATGAGAGTAATTGCTGGCACCTTTACACTGGCAGACCAGATCATTGCTAATGAGCATTCCTACACATGCTTGTTAGCGATTATTTGCCCGATGCTCTGCCAGTGTAACAGACATTTCCTTCCTGTCACTACCTGTAGTTGCTACCAAAGCTTCAAGTCTTTTAACCAACTTTGGTTTAAGACTGTCCAGTATGAATTTTACAGGAATTGGGACGAGACACCAGTTCTGTTCACATTCAACATGTCATTGACATTTCAAAGTGCTCATTTAAAAACCCTACTAGGGTACTCCGAGTTGATAAAAATGAGTCCTTCCTTGAGACTTTCAGCAATAAAATGGAGTAGAGAGCAGCTAGGGTCTCTCTCTGGACGACCTGGCCTTTCCATACTTGAAAAAGACAGCTCATTGTTTCTGTTCCCCTGTGGTGGCATTGAAGGAAAACTGAAGATTTTCCAAAACATTCCTCTTTACATTACACGCAACTACTTGGTATTTTCAGCCTATTTTTGGGGGAACCCTTCTAATAAAGAAGGATTGAACTAAATGGCCAACCTCTGTAACATCGATTTACTTGAGATGCCCTTATATTGCTTATTAGACCAGGGTAAATAGACAGATCCTTATATGTACAGTGTTTGTATTATTGCACTCATGTAAGTATGTGACTGCTGTTTTCCATGGGCTACATTTGAACCTAAGCAACTAACAAGTACATTTCTTTAGTTGAAGAACACCACATGATCCAGGTAACTAATAGATTATCTCCAGAAGAGATCTTCATAATCGTTATTAAAAAGGTGAAATGTCAGAATGTTAAATTACTAGTTAATGTGAAAATATGTACGGTAATAAATGTAGGGTCAAAGGCTGCATACTTTTACAGAAATTGTCTCTCATAAAATAGCCAGTGTTAGAAAGCATGGTGGGTGCTTGGTTTCTTCTCCCAGATATCTTCAGAACACTCTGTGGAACATACTTGGCTCTGGATTGGTTCTAGATTTTATACACTTTAATAGCCATAAATTACTAAAACTAAACTCTGCTAATCCATACCAATACATCATGAAAAACTGGGAGAACACCTTTTCCTTCACATCTTATAAAAAGTGTCCTTGACAGACAGAACATTACTCAGAGGCCTCAGAGCTGCAATTTTTTTTTACTACTGAAATGATGTCAGGTGTAATAAACTCTGCAGAGTAAGTATAATGTATATGAAATGGCACAATTTGTCATTTTCAATCCAAGCCTTTGTGGTCAGTGTTAAAAAATCCTCTTCACACATTCATTCACTATTACAAAAATTGTAGGCATAATTGTGAAGGTGAGGTTGAAACAGTAACCACAAGAAATGGTACTCTACGTGTGGATATCTGAGTACCCTTGTACACCTGACAGCAGCTCTGGTAGGCGAAGGAAGGTTCTCTTCCTCACAAGCGGCCATTTTCTTCTCCTGTATCCTTCTCTTCAATTGCTTCCAGGCCTCGTTTGGACTTTGCGTCAGTTGCTGTACTTGAAGCTTTGCTTAGACCACTTGAAATAGAAGCCTGCTGGATTTGTCTCATGTTCTCCATTGCTTCATTTTTGGCATTCTTCAGTAAATCTCCTTGGCCCTAATAGTTAAGAAGAAAAGATCCACAAATTAAGCCACAAATTTAATGTTATGCCCATCTTGTTAAAAAGCATTTACCTACAAAATGTCATTTTAAATATATACATAATATAGTCTTCGTTAATGATCTTAATAGAAAATAACAGTACCAGTAGCAACCATAACTGAGCACTGTTACAGCTCCTGTTGGGTTGATAACCAGCCTTCCCAGACTTCTAAATTACAAATGTGCTTGAAAATCATCCTACACCAAATCAGTGATGAATTTTCAGGAAACCAGGACTAAAAAACTCTGTGTAGTAACCAATAGACCTATAATAACATCCACACAAACAATACCAGAAATAAATTAGAAATTGGGTGCTATTTTGGCAGGGTGCTAATGATTATGTTCTTTTTAAAATAAAAAATAGAGCCTTTTCTCCCTGAAGGAATGAAAATTAATTTTTTGGTGCTGTAGAGCCAATTTTTTTTTTACAAATTTTTAAAGTAGAAGTGGTGTATCAGTGGTGAATAGTATTCCAGTGTGAGGACACTGCAACTGCTCCCAAATCTCTACTAGGCCAGGCATTTGTCTCATGTTAAAAAGGTTTTCCCACCCCAAAATTTTTTTTTCAAACCAGCACTTACATCGGAATACTGTTGTTATTGCACATAATTAATAATTGTTTAATAAAAACTTTCTGTATATCGTCGCCTGCTGTTTGTTCTTTTCTTTATTTCCCTGTCCACCTGGCTGAGGTGGACGCACATGTTTCTCAGTTACATTCTTCAACTGCCACTAGCCCTATCTAGTGTTAGAAGCTGTGACAATTACAGGGAGAGGACAGAAAAGACATGTCCTTAATTTTCTGAATGTGAATGAAGTTTCCTCCACAGAACAGGGGCCTGTGTTCTCCCATGTGAATGGAACAGCGGATTTGCATGCGTGCAGCTGCTCCATTGGACTTAATGGGGCTGCTGGATATAGCCGAACGCTTGTACTTAGTTGCTGTAATGGGACAACCCCTATAACTTAGCAGGTAAATTAGTGTGAAATGGGAACAACATAAAAAAAGTTAAAACAATTTGGACATTGCTTTTATCTGTATGAATACCACAAAGGCGTTTGATCAATTAAACAGTAATTTATTACTACCTGTAAAACTGTGATGAAAAAATACAATTTCCCTGCGATAAAACAAGGCTTTATGTAGCCATGTGAATGATAGAAAAATGATGAAACACAAAAACTAAAGAAAAATAGCTGGTCACTATGGGGTTAACTTGAGAAGACTTTACCTTTGTAGTGTTTCTGTGTTTTCTAGAGACAAATTTCAAGCACACCGTTAAATAAGTATGAGGCAACTAATTTATTACCTGGGGAGACAGATATATTTCTAGGGAGCAGCATCAAATATCTGGGTCACCAGAAGTTACCACGTGGTGGTGCCAAGAGACTTCACTACTGCATTTTGCAAGCTGGCCAGAGATGAGACACAAATTAGAAGCATGTTTCCTTAGCAGAAATGACGACTACCGCTGCCAAATTATTAGATCAGCTCTGAGGTCAGTGCTTGTGCTCCTGATTATTAACTCTCGCCTGAGAAGAGACTTCAGACAACTCATTGTTTATATTGCTTTTTATTCTACATTACCATGAAGTTTATGACACTGTTTTTCAGATCTAGTACAACACTTCCTTTGATATTTCCAAGTGCTCGACCTCTAGGCTGAGACCTTACTAATAAACAGTCCTTCCAGGATTTTATCTGTAGGCCTTGTTCACATTTCCCTGTCTGTTTGACATCCGTGGAAAATCAATCAGTGTTTTATTCGTGAAGAATCCGTGTATTTTCCATATTCCATGAACACTGCTAAGTGGAAAATTGATCTCATGAGCATCTCCTACCAATGATCCGTGTAAAACCACTGACAGAACATGGATGTCATCTGTCAGTGGCTTTTCACAGACCCAAAGACTTTAATGGCAGTGTCTGGTCTGCATCATGGACTAAAGTGGTGCATGTCTCTGTGGTTTTTCTACTGTCCCACAGTTAGGCCCCATGCGCACGACTTGTGTTGCTGACGGCAAGCTGCAGGTCCGCAAAACCCAAGCATCGCGGTGAGGACCCATACTCCATAAGATATGGTGAAAGATAGGCCATGTATCCATGTATATACAGACCTGGAACCCCTTTGTAAAGGCTGAAGCCTGAGAGGACACAGTGAGGGTGCTGGCAGATTGTGCGGCATGCCCATGGTGGTCCTAGTGGCAACTCTGGCTACACAGTGACTGAAGTAGTAGTTTAATAATTGCAGACTGCCCCATGAGAGAATCATCACTGCTAATTTGTGAATTGGACTGTTGGAATGTTGAAAAACTGTGCCTCTTACCTCTGTAAGCGTATGACCACACAGTCAGGTTTCTGTATGCAGTTTTGGAAGCCAAAATCAGGAGTGGCTCATAAAAGGAGAGAACATATAAAAGTCAGATACTACTTCTCTTCTTTTTTATTTCACTCCTGGTTTCCAAAACTGCATGCAGAAACCTGAAAATGTGGTCGTACCCTAAGTAGCCAGAAGCCTCAAGCCTAAATTGACCATTTCCAAGTAAAGTTAACTATTTTTGCTACTACTTCTGCTACAATAATCTGCGCCTCCATTGCACCCAGACTAAGCTAGGAGATCATGAGCCTTACACACACCTGACCACCTCTACATAGCATCGGTGCTGGTGTATCACGAGCACAACACTATGGTGGTTAACACTAAGGCCAGATTCACATCACCGTTTAGCTTTCCGTCCTTCTGATCCATCCTGTGTTTTATGCTCAGTTATGCACATTTTGCATTTGTTTTAGCCATTTCCACGTGAGATCCATTATTCGAGATGGAAAAAAATGTCCTGCAAAAAAAAGTCTGATGGAAGGGACACAAACTGATCATAACTGACTCAAAATAACAGCTCCCTCCCCCCCTGTTCTTCTGACGTCATAGAAGAATGGAAAACTAAACAGTGATGTGAACCCGGCCTAACATTGCTACCAGCAGCAACAAAAGGCTGAGAGACAAAAATAAAGCAAAATGCCTTTTTTATTATGCACATTTTGTGTATGACTTGCCCAAAAGCAGAAGTTTATTTTAATGTAATGCATAAAACTAACACAAAAAAAAAAAAACAGCAGAGTAATGTTAACACAGAATACACTTAATATAAAACATTTATTCTGGTTGTAGCCTTCTCCATCAATTTGCAGTTTCGTAACAGTGGTGCAGACAGACACAGAGGAATCATTTTGTTTCTAAAGGACTGCAGAAACTCATGTTCTCTTTCAAACTTGTGTCTCTCAGGCAGGAATCATTACAAAAATAATCCAGTTAGAACCCTTGGGTGACTGCCTGATGACGCCATTCAAACAAAATCTAGGCTCATAGGCATACAAATGGAATCACCCAGAGCAAAGGCTATTTCAGGACACACGATAATTAGCAAACATTGCATAGCCCGTTAATCGTCCATCACGATGTTCTACCTAATATTTAAGCATTCTTAAGTCAGAGGATATTATATTTAACATGTCACACATCATAGCGAATCTAAATAGAATCCAATTTACATTTATCATGGAAATAGGAATAATGCAAACCAACACTAATGTGTTTTTAGGGGCTCAAACTAGCATCTGAGCATATCCATTTATGTGAATTCTGTGGAGCAGAGGAAATATATTCAAACATAATTTCCCCTCAACATTAACACATGTACTAGTCCTGGGTAGGACGGTACTCGTCACTATCCCACAGTCAATGACGCTCGTTCCTGTACATGCGGAAACAATCAGAATGGTTCTGTAAGGCAGGAGTCTTTTCTGTCCCTAATATGAGTCAGCCGCCTGATTATAGCTGCCTTCTAGAGGAGGAGAGCTCCATGGACGGGCAGACAGCTATTGCTTTATGGGATATATCTGTGGCAATTAATAGTGTCCTTGTGTTTTGTAATGGGGATTCATTGGAGATTAATGGGAGTTTTGGACAGGTAATATGTGCATTTTTGGCTGGCAGAGGTCATTTTGGCAGGTAATGGGACAATGATAGCTGTCAAAAAACTGTGGCTAGCAATTAATGCTCCTTGGTTGGCAACCGGAATACTGTGATTACCAACTGAGCTTTGAAGTCAACAATACGGGCTCTGTGGCAGGTAACTGTAGCTGGTAATGGGGGTACTGTGGCTGACTATCAAGGGAACTTGGTCATAGGATCTGTAGCTTGCCAATGAGTCCTGTGAATAGCATTGACGGCTTTGTGGCTGTTAATAAAGGCTCTGTGGATATTATTGGGGATATTGCCCCTATAGGTATATGAGGGGTCTCTGGCTGACACTACATGGCGCTCTGTGGCTGGTCCTATTCGGAAGTTATGTGGTTGGCACTGTTTGCTTATTTTATTCCTACAACTGTGTGGGGACTCTGTGCCTGCCACTAACTGGGGACTCTGTGGCTGGCACTATTATGGAGCCCAGTGGCTGGCACTGTTTTGGAGCTATGTAGCTGGTACTGTATGGGGCACTATATTCAAGGTCTCTCTCATGAAACTATGTGGTTGGCACTATAATGGGTCTCTATGTCTGGAACTGCTTGCCTTTTAATGGTATTCTGTTATGCATACACAATATTGACTATGGTATTACTATAGTAATACTCACATTACTACTCCACTGACTCCCCGGTGACAACACTTTCCTGGTCCTCTGTTGGCACATGACCACTGCAACCAATGAATGGTCATATCGGTCATATTTATGAAGCTGCTAAATGTCACGCCTTCATGTCGCTGAGACTGGAGAGGAACGAGGGAAACAACAACTCAGAAGTTGAGTGGTAGGGTAATATTCCTTTTCATATTTTACACCACTGTAAACAGGGATGTGAAACCATTTAGAATTTTTTTTATCAATATTGGATTTTAAGGAGTCCGGCACCCCCTCACCGATCAGCTGTTTGCAGCAGAACCAGCAGCAGAGCTAACACAGAGAACAGAGCCAGAAGCACAGCTCTGGCCATTGTGCAGTGGACAGCTGGGTTACTGCAGCTCATAATCTATTTATCAATGGCGGGTGTTGGACCCCTACCGATCTCATATGCATGACCTATCTTAAGAGTATGTCATGAATGCCTAGGACCCGGACAGCCACATTAATTCAGTGCTCCTAAGTTCTCAACCAGCATGCATCTGGTGTAGGGCACTGACTGCTTTGTGCACAGATCCAGCTTTAGCTAAGGGGAGATTACAGGGTTTAGGATACATCTATATTATTTCTAAAGAGTAGGATGTAAAATCATGTTATATTTAGTCTTAAGTTGTGACAGACAATGGCTTATTTTAAACAAGAGGAAAAGGGAATTAAACAGCCTTTGTGTGTTGTGTTTAGTAATTACTTAAGGGAGAAAATCCAAATGCTGTCTATGTGTGTGGGATTAGGAGGATTGAAAGACGGTTGAGTTACTTAGAGGCATGCCCTATAGGCTGTTATTATTACAAACGTGACAGCAGTATTTGTAGAGTTCATTATTTAACAGCAATTGCAGGGGTTACTTATGCTTGCTTATGGCAGTTCCTGCAGAAAGTGGCCCTCCTGTTGAAAAAAACTAATCACACTAAGGGTCCATTCACACGTCCGCAAAAGGGTCTGCACCCATTCCGCAATTTTGCGGAACGGGTGCGGACCCATTCATTCTCTATGGGCCTGGACGTGAAGCGGAGAGCACACTATGTGCTCTCCGCTTCCGCATCTGCGGAGCACGGCCCCGACTTCCGGGTTTCGGCCCCGAACTTCCGGTCCGCAGCTCCGCAAAAGATAGAACATGTCCTATTCTTGTCCGCAGCTGCGGACAAGAATAGGCATTTCTATAGCGGGTGCCGGCCGGGTGTGTTGTGGATCCGCAATTTGCGGGTCCGCAACACACCACGGACGTGTGAATGGACCCTAAAGGGGTTGTGCATTGTTAAAATATCGATAACCTCAGGATAGGTCATCAATATCAGATTAGTGGGGGTCCGACTCCCAGCACCCCCCGATCAGCTGTTTGAAGGTGGACGAGCGCTGCTTCTGCTTCAAAATTACCTACCTGTCGTCTCACTTGTAGAGGTGGTGCAGTGGAATAACAACTGCTCCAAACCACTCAAGTAAATGGGATAAGCAGTTGTAATTACATCGTGCTGCCACTGCAAATGAGACGGCGCACAGTTAATTTTGAAAAGAAAGCAGCGATCCCTACCCCTTCAAACTGCTGATCAGCAGGGGTGCAAGGAGTCAGAGCCCCAATAATCTGATATTGATTACCTATCCTCAGAACAGGTCATCAATATTTTAGCACTGCACAATCCCTTCAACTGGGGAACGAACAGAGCACTTACATGGTGATCTTCTTTTCAATTATTAAAGGGAACCTGTCACCTCCAAAAGTGATATAAAACTGCCAGCATTACCGTAAAGCAGCCCCCAGTCTGTTATTGATCATGTGTGTGAGCCAGAAATTCGATAATCCATACTTGAGAAAAACTCTTTTTTTTAATATCCATGAGCGCTCTGTTTCCTATGAGCTTGAAGTCAAGGGGCAGCGGCCTCCTTGCTTCAAATCAAGCAAAGCCTGCCTTTTACCCATCCCCTCTTGACTGTGATTTACATATTTCTATTCCTTGGGATCGCGTAAGTCTGGCGTCTGGGGCCGGTGCAATAGAATACAGGGAATGCATCGGTCCCCGCTGTCATTCCTCACTGTTGTATAATCTTATCTAACCAGTAGGCATTGTTAAGATATAATAATCAAGTGTAATCCAGCTGTATTACTTACAACTAAGTTCCGTAGCAGAGAGGAGGGAGGAGGCAGGCCAGCAGGGCGGGCGGGAGGCGTGTCACTCTCTACGTCATGCACCTGCGCCGCCCACTTGATGAAGGAAGCAGGCGGCACGGGCGCGTGATGTGGTGAGTGACGCGTCGCCCGCCCATCCTCCCGGCCTGCCTCCTCCCTCCTCTCTGATACGGAACTTAGTTGTAAGTAATACAGCTGGATTACACATGATTATTATATCTTAACAATGCCTACAGGTTAGATAAGATTATACAACAGTAAGCTGGGCCGGTGCAATAGAATACAGGGACTGCACCGCTCCCCGCTGTCATTCCTAATCCAGATGCCGGCCTCCAGCCCCTGTATTGGGGGTCATTCACACTGCAGAGACATTGTTATGGGGGGGGATCTGTGGATGGCACATACCATAAGATGCTATATATGTGTCATCCACAGATCCCCCCATAGCAGTGTCATCCACAGATGTCCCCATAACAGTGCCATCCAGAGATCCCCATAACAGTGCCATCCAGAGATCCCCCATAACAGTGCCATCCAGAGATCACCTCCATAACAGTGTGTTATCCATAGATCCCCCATGACAGTGTGTCCTCCACAGATCCCCCATAACAGTGTGCCATCCACAGATCCACCATAATAGTGTCATCCACAGACCACCATTAGTTCAAAACCCACCAAAAGCACACCTTTTGGTTCAAAATTATTTTTCTCTTATTTTCCTCCTCAAAAAACATCTTATAGGGCGAAAAATACGGTACTTACAAAAATATTAAAGACTTATCTAGTATTTAAAAACCTGTTACAATTTTTAGATGTAGAGATTACAAAAAATGAAAATAGAACGTTTGATACTACATTATATTCGAAACCAACAAATCGAAATAATATATTGATGTATTCTAGTCACCATGTAACACCATGTGTTCAGAAGTATACTGAAAAGCCAATTTATCTGAGCCAAACGGATTACAAAGACAAATCAAGAATATGAAAAACAGAAAAAAACATTAACTAAAATTTTTTTAGATCGAGGCTATCCATAGAGATTAGTTAAAAATATTAGTAATGAGGTAAAACAAAATTCGAAGAAATTATCTATTGATTAGAAAACTGAAAAAACGCAGAACACTTATGTATATAGGGACTTATGACAGACATGCTACTCTTATAAAAAACACTAGATGTAAATATTGGGATTTATTGAAACATGACAAGAAATATGGTAGGTTATTTAACCCTTTCAACCCTGGGCCAGTTTTCACCTTCCTGCCCAGGTAATTTTTTGCATATCTGACATGTGACACTTTATGTGGTAATAACTTTAAAACGCTTTACTTATCCAGGCCATTCTAAGATTGTTTTCTCGTCACATATTGTACTTCATGACAGTGGTAAAATTGAGTCAAAATATTTCATTTTTATTTATAAAAAAATACCAAATTTACCAAAAATTTGCCGATTTCAAAATTTCAATTTCTCTACTTTTATAATAGTAATAATTCCAAAAATAGTTATTACTTTACATTCCTCATATGTCTACTTCATGTTTGGATCATTTTGTGAATGCCATTTTATTTTTTGGGGACGTTAGAAGGATTAGAAGTTTAGAAGCAAATCTTGAAATTTTTCAGAAAATTTCCAAAACCCACTTTTTAAGGACCAGTTCAGGTCTGAAGTCACTTTGTGAGGCTTACATAATAGAAACCACCCAAAAATGACCCCATTTTAAAAACTACACCCCTCAAGGTATTCAAAACAGATTTTACAAACTTTGTTAACCCTTTAGGTGTTCCACAAGAATTAATGGAAAATGGAGATGAAATTTCAGAATTTCACTTTTTTGGTAGATTTTCCTTTTTAATAATTTTTTTTCTACTAACAAAGCAAGGGTTAACAGCCAAACAAAACTCAATATTTATTGCCCCGATTCTGTAGTTTACAGAAACACCCAATATGTGGTTGTAAACTGCTGTACGGGCACACAACATTGCGCAGAAGGAAAGGAATGCCATATGGTTTTTGGAAAGCAGATTTCACTGGGATAATTTTAAACTGCCATGTCACATTTGAAGACCCCCTGATGCACCCCTAGAGTAGAAATGCCCCCAAAATTACCCCATTTTGGAAACTACAGGATAAGGTGGCAGTTTTGTTGGTACTATTTTAGGGTACATATGATTTTTGGGTGCTCTATATTACACTTTTTGTGAGGCAAGGTAACAAAAAAAATAGCTGTTTTGGCAACATTTTTATTTTTTGTTGTTTACAATGTTCATCTGACAGGTTAGATCATGTGGTATTTTTATAGAGCAGGTTGTTACGGACGCGACAATACCAGTTTTACATAATAAAGCATTTTTGAAAAAAATATTTTTTAGTGTCTTCAAATTCTGAAAGCCATATTTTTCTTTTTTGGGGGGGCGACGGTCTTATGTAGGAGCTAATTTTTTTCGGTATGAGATGACGGTTTGATAGGTACTATATTAGGGTACGTATGATTTTTATAAAGCAGGTCCTTACAGACGTGGCGATACCCAATATGTCAACTTTTTTTTATTTATGTAATTTTTATACAATGATATCATTTTTGAAACAAAAAAAAATAATGTTTTAGTGTCTCCATAGTCTGAGAGTCATAGTTTTTTCAGTTTTTGGGCGACTGTCTTAGGTAGAGTATCATTTTTGTGGGATGAGATGACGGTTTGACTGGCACTATTTTGGGGTGCATATGACTTTTTGATCGCTTGCTATTACACTTTTTGTGATGTAAGGTAACAAATTGCTTTTTTTACGGTGTTCATTTGAGGGGTTAGGTCATGTGATATTTTTATAGAGCCGGTCGATACGGACGCAGCAATACCTAATATGTCTACTGTTCTTTTTTTCCCTATTTTATTTTTTTATTACTTTATTTTGGGAAAAGGACGCTTTTTTTTTTTTAACTTGAAACTTTAAAAAAAAAAAAATTTCAACTTTTTTTTTCACTTTATTTTTTGTCCCACTCTGGGACTTCAACTTTTGAGGGTCTGATCCCCTTTACAATACATCACAATACTTCTGTATTTTTTTTTTTGGAAATATATTTTTATTGATAATGCATCATCTCGCGTAGCAATTCACATGCATGTTATATATGAAGTAAAACAGGATGCATTATGTTTTCAAGTATACATAAAAGACATACATAGTTGAAACATGACATATTCAAATAAGAGAACAAAGGAACAATTTCCCCACCCACCCACCCCTCTCTAAAGGATGTCTGCTCCCATTCCTCCCTTCCCAACTACATATTCAGATATGGCAATTTCATGAGGGCGCTACCACCGGACAAGAACCCTGAGTCCTCACTTCTAGTTTTCCCAGATTCCCTTTCAGCATCGCCTTAGAGTACCATTCTGTGTATTTGAAAGCTGACATTAGCTCGTGGATGTCCATCCGTGTGAGATGTTTTTCAATAATACTTCTGTATTTTGATGCATTGGCTGTATGTGTATTACCAGTGTAATGCACTTACAGCCTGCTTGCCTGTGAGATCCAGGGTGCTGGATCTCACAGGCTAAGAGGGAAAGCAGCCACAATGCCTCATTGGGTTGCCTTCCCTGCCATCGGGTCTTCATCACTGCAGCGCGGGGACCCGATGGCTGCTCCCTCCCTCCCCATACATTGCACATGCCGCGGTCAACGCGGACCGCGGCACATCAAATGTTAATGCACCGGCATCAGTGTTTTCACCGATGCCAGCGCATACAGCAGGGGTCCGGGTATCAATCACTGCCGGACCCCTGCCGCTGCTCGGGCGCAGCTCCTATACCCGCCCGATCAGCCCGCTGTAATAGTACGGCGCTGGGTGGCAAGTCACGTCCCGCTGCGCGGTACTATTACGGCGCTGGTCGGGAACGGGTTAAAAAAAAAACTAATTTTACATACCGTAAAAGGAAAACGATTGGTAATATATTAATTAGAGGAGACATTAGAACAAAAAAGAAAAATAGACAAACTTTTCTGGCAGCTAAAAAGAGGCACTTTTCTATGCTTATCGTGCACAAACTGTAGCTCCATTATTAAAGGCGATACTATAAACCATCCGAGACATGGATATATAATTCCGATACACCACTTTGCTAAATGTATGACTAAAAATTTCATTTATGGCATTCAATGTCCATGCAGCCTGTGGTATATCAGACAAATAAAAAGAGAAATAAGGACACAATTAAGGCTACTTTCACACTCGCGTTTTGGGCGGATCCGTCAAGGATCTGCAAAAACTGATCCGTTACAATATTACAACTGCATGCATCCGTCATCAACGGATCCGTTTGTATTATCTTTAACATAGCCAAGACGGATCAGTCATGAACTCCATTGAAAGTCAATGGGAGACGGATTCGTTTTCTGTTGTGCCAGAGAAAACTGATCCGTCCCCATTGATTTACATTGTGTGCCAGGATGGATCCGTTTGGCTCAGTTTTGTCAAGCAGACAGCAAAAATCTGCAGGCAGCGTTTTGGTGTCCGCCTCCAGAGCGGAATGGAGACTTATCGGAGGCAAACTGATGCATTCTGAGCGGATCCTTTTCCATTCAGAATGCATTAGGGAAAAACTGATCCGTTTTGGACCGCTTGGGAGAGCCCATGACAAAAAAATTAATGAAAAAATAAATATAGTAAAACCACATTGTTACAACATTGTTACGAAATGAGGCATAAATGGTATGAATTGAAATGGATAATATTGGAATATATTAATCCAGGCAATACACCAGAAGAGAATAAATGTAAATTACTACTACATGAAACCAGATGGATTACAAAAATGGAAACAATAAAACCAAAGGGGTTAAATGAAATCTGCAATTTCAAGGTGTTCTTATGAATCAGTTTCTATGTAACAGGTTTCTAAATACTAGATAAGTCTTTTATATTTTTGTAAGGGGGATTCGCTCTGGTAGTTAGAATAAGCGGGCGCAGTACAGAGGCAAAACACAGGCTTCAGATCCCAGCACACAGATATGGCTTCTGAGCCCAGCTGCCTATTTAAGAACAGCCAGGTGCTGTCAAAACCCAGACCGGCACTTAAAATCTGGTCCGGTATTTGGCATTACCTGGCTGTAAATCAGCCCAGCAGCACATGCTGGGAGGAAAATACCTGTTTTCCCAGACCAAACCTCTCACTGTGTCAAAGTATATAATTAGCATAAAAATATTTGCATATGACATGATGTATTTAGAGCATATTTAAGGAGCCTGGTTACATCCCATGATTACGCATGAGTAAGGGAGCGTGACCCCCGAACTGTCGTGCAGCATGGGATAGAGATCAGTTCAACATTCTCAAGAAAACGGAGGCATGAAAGCCATGAAATGTATATAAAGAAAAAAAAGACTGAAAGTGCAACTTGTACTTTTGAAGAGTGAGTATTATTTATTCCTTTAATTATGATTATTGAGTAAAAGATACAGCCAAGTGGAATATATTGTTTGCAAGAGTGGAGCCAAAGCGAGGATATGAATCGGACTGTGGATGTAATATACGTGGAGCTAATTCGTTCGAATCCAGGAGCAGCCATGAAGAAGATTTCCCAAGAAAAGAGAAACGGCATCATCCAGCTCATTGATAGCGGTATCTCGGGCAAGAAAATTGCCAAACTGCATAATGCGAGTGTCATGAAAGTTGGATGAATATGAAATGAAGTCCGTCCATCTATTCCAAAGCCAAGAGGTGGACGTCCAGGCAAAATATCGGAGTCAACAATACCACAGTAGACATGGCTCATACGCTACGTAATAGTGAGATCACAGATGTCCATGCAAGCACCATGCTATGTGCATTACGCAAGTCTAGAATGGTGGCCCTAAAAAGCCTCAACTTCAATATCGCTATTAGAAGCGCTGGCTCAAGTTTGCAAAAAAGTACAGTCGACAGTAGAAGATTGTTAATGGGTGACTTGGAGCCCACTGAGACAAAAGTCAATAGACTGGGCTCTGATGGGTGCAAATGGGTCAGGGAAAAGGGGACTAACAAATCGAGAAATTGAAAGAACTGTCAAGTTCAGTGGACGAAGCCTGATGATACAGGATTTTTTCACAGCCAAAAGCGATGGATACTTGAATAGGATCGATGGTGGCCTCAAGGCTGAGCTATATGTGAGTATCCTACAAGACATGTATCTTCATATACTCAAGTACTATGGGTATGAAAAGGACAACATAGTGTTCCTGCAGGACAATGACTAGAAGCATATGTTGAGATTGGCGAAGAAATGGTAAGAGCAGTGAGACTATGGAACTCTCTGCCTGAGGAGGTGGTGATGGTGAATTCAATAAAACAGTTGAAGAGGGGCCTCGATTTATTTCAGGAGTGTAATATTACAGGTTATAGTTACTAGAGATGGGTTGTTAATCCAGGGAGTTATTCTGACTGCCTGATTGGAGTCGGGAAGGAATTTTTCCCCCTAAAGTGAGGAAAATTGGCTTCTACCTCACAGGGTTTTTCTCCGGATCAACTTTCAGGATAACAGGCTGAACCGGATGGACAGATGTCTTTTTTCAGCCTTATAAACTATGTTACTATTACTTAATTCTCTTAGGATACGGGGGTGTATGCCATCTGGACCTGCTGATTTGTCTATTTTAAGCTTTTTAAGATGTTGCTGTACTTCTTCCTGGGTCAGACAGGGAACTCTTAATGGGGAATTTACTTTTACATTCTGCATTTCATGTGACAGTTTATTTTCCTCAGTGAATACAGTGGAGTCACTATTTCCCAGGTGTCCCCCAACCTGCACATCTGTCGTTCTGTCAGGTCTATTGGTTAATACTAAGTCCAATATGGCCGTCCCTCTAGTCGGGTCCTGAACCAGTTTGGAAAGGACTCTATATTAACAGAGAGCGTTCCACAGGATTGGCACTTAGCAAATGTGGTGCCAATATTAAAAAAGGGGTAAAAAACAGAGCCCGGAAACTACAGGCCGGTAAGTTTAACATCTGTCATAGGTAAACGGTTTGAAGGTTCACTAAAAGGTACTATCTTGGAGTATCTCAATGAAAATAAGCAAATAACGCCATATCAGCATGGCTTCATGAGGGATCGGTCCTGTCAAACTAATCAGTTTCTATCAAGAGGTACGTTCTAGACTTGACTGGGGTGAGCAAATAGATGTCATCTATCTTGACTTCTCCAAAGCATTTGATACTGTGCTACATAAAAGGTTAGTATATAAAATGAGAATGGCTGGAGACTGGGGGGAAATGTCTGTATGTGGGTGATAGAAAACAGAGGGTGGCTATTAATGGTACTCACTAAGATTAGGCCACTGTCACTAGTGGGGTACTACAGGGGTCCGTATTTAGCCCTATTTAATATATTTAATAATGATCTTGTAGCAGGCTGGCACAGTAAAACACCAATTTTTGCAGAGGACACTAAACTGTATAAAGTAATTAACACAGAAGAGGACAATATACAGCTACAGAGGGATCTGGGTAGATTGGAGTCTTGGGCAGAGAAATGGCAGATATGGTTTAAAGAGGACTTTTCACCTTTCCTGACATGCCTGTTTTAATAGCTACATGTGTTCCCCATGTAAAAACAATTCTGGAGCTTATATTCTTATGGTTCTGTACCATTCCTTCATTATTTCTACTAGAAGTTAAGAATGAATTGCTATTAGCCTTCAGTAAGGGTACAGAGGGATGGTAACCAGTTGGGGGGGGGGGGGGGGGGTGTACCTGTAAAGTCTGAAAATGGCAGCACTGATTGGATAGAGTGAGTCTGTGCAGGTACACAGCCCAAACTGGTTACCACCCCTCTGTACCCTTACTGAAGGCTAATAGCAATTAATTAATAACTTCTAGTAAAAATAATAAAAGAATGGCACAACAGAGACATAAGAATAGATGCTCCAGAATTGTGATTACATGGGAATGCATGTAGCTATTAAAACAGGCATGTCAGGAGTGGTGAAAGGTTCTCTTTTAACACTGCTAAACGTAAGGTTATGCACATGGGAAGGAATAATGCAAGTCACTCGTACATACTAAAAGGAAAAACACTGACATGGAAAAGGACTAAAGGAGTTCAAGAGGGGCCTGGATGTATTTCTGGAGTGTAATAATATTACAAGCTATAGTTATTACATTTCTGGAGAGGTTGTTGGTCCAGAGAGTTATTCTGACTGCCTAAAGTCGAGAAGGATTTTTTCCCTTAAAATGAGGAAAATTGGCTTCTTCCTCACATGTTTTTTTTTTTTGCCTTCCTCTAGATCAACTTGCAGGATAACAGGCTGAACATGATGGATGGATGTCTTTTTTTTAGCCTTATAAATTATATTACTATGTTATGTTACTGGCACAACACAGACTTCTAAGAATAGATGCTGCAAAATTTTAATTCCATAAGGGCTAAACATATTTACATACATGTTCTGTTGCTGTGGCAACCAGTTACTCGGACAATCAGGCCATTCATTCTACCAGGGACGCCGGGCCAATCAGGCTCGTATCTGGCGTCCCATGCTTCCTGTCAGTGGGAGATTAAAGGGAACCTGTCACCTCCCTAAACCATCCCAAGCCGTCAGCAGTACCTGCGTGTAGCCAGCAGCATGTTTCTGATGATGCCTTTCTTCTTATAGGCAGATGCAACAAAAGTACTGTGACTGACAGCGCTTATGCAGAGAGTTTGGCAAAGCCAGCCAAACTGCCAGCTGTCAGTCACAGTGAAGGGGCAGGGAAGGGGGCACGGTTACTGTGACTTGAAGCAAGGACTTCAAGCATGTGTGGAGAAGCGCGCCGGGCAGGGGATAAAATAACGTTTTCAGTACTTTTGCTGCATC
Organism: Bufo bufo; assembly: GCF_905171765.1. NCBI lineage: Eukaryota > Metazoa > Chordata > Amphibia > Anura > Bufonidae > Bufo > Bufo bufo. Next base: position 150,095,571 of record NC_053395.1, on the reverse strand, counting down.
TGCCTTCAGGAAGTAAGGCATCATCAGAAACACACTGCTGGCTACACGCAGGCACTGCTGGCGGCTTGGGATGGTTTTGGGAGGTGACAGGTTCCCTTTAAACAGGCAGCTGCTGGCAACAGTGCCTGAGATTGGTCTTATTTGCCATACTAGGATCTTGACTTATGCTTGGACTTTGGTTAGGTTAGGCCACTGCACTTAGTCAAGTTAGGGATCACCACCAAGTTGTGGGCAACTGTTTAGGGTAGATCATGCAAGTAGGTAGGGAAAGTGGTGTGGGTGGAGTACAAGGCTGTATTGTTCCCGAACTTACATGACACATGGATTTACCTAGTCAAGATACTGTACATGGCTGTGCCAGGGGGGTTGCCATGCTGACAAGCCTGGGCTGGGCGACCTATCAGTGAGCCAATTAGGCTCTCAGCTCATCACCCAATACCAGAGGTAAGCATGGATTTAACCCTTTCCCGACCGTCAACATACATGTATGACAGAAGTTGGGTCTTTAAATATGGGGCCCTCTCGCTAGCTCAGCGGGCATCATAGCCACCATGTTTCTGCTGTTTTAAACAGCAGACACTAAGAAGCAATGCCTATGATCGATGATAACGCTGATCTCAGGAATATTGCCACTCAATTGTGACCATGGCATCTAAGGCGGCTTTCCACTGCCCTAACAGCTTCCCGGCGTGAAGATCGGGGAAGCCATTCCTTGTTTGTGGTAGTGTTGAGCATTAGGAATGTTTAAGGATATGACAGCAATATGTTGCTATTCATTGAATCTCCCATAGACTGCAATATTAATTCATTGCAGTCTATGGAGAAGCAATTGCATATTCAGTATTAAAGCATAAAAACTATATAAATGAGAGAAAATGAAGGTAATAGGTCATTTTACCACATAGGGAACGCAATAAAAACAAAACCTCAAAAACAGGCAGAATTGTGTTTTTTTTCCAAATCCACAATAGATAATATGCATTATTAAATGGTGCCATTACAAAGTAGAACTTCTCCTGCAAAAAAACAAGCCCTCATACAGCTATGTGAATAGAAAAATAAAAATGTTATGGCTCCTGGAAAAGAGGGAGTGAAAAACTAAAATGGAAAAACACCCAGTGGTGGAAGGGTTATGACTACATTTCTCCGACTGAAATTGCCTGTGATTTTGTTGTTGTATCCCGATTGTGTTGTGTGCATTTGAACTCCTGCTTTCTGACTGTGGCCTGTCTTATGGATTAACCCCTTGTCTGCAGTTTTGACACTATGGAGATTTATTATTCCCTTCACCACTGAAAACTGGCGTTAAAAAGCCGCAGGTGTGATTTTTAAAAAATGGTTGCATCTCCCCTTTTTCACCATCCTTGCCACTTTTCTAAAAGGGTGTGTGGCAAGGGTGGGAAGTGGGCGTGGCCAGCATTAGCAACAAATTTATCTTAATTTACTGCAGTTTTCTGTCGTAAATTAAGCCAGATGGCAGTTCTGAGCTATCGTAGATTTCTGGCTAGGAGCATGGACTGCAGGAGAATGCGCCTTATTTGTGACGAGGTGTGCACCTCATCATAAATTAGGCGCATCCTCCAGCAGCAAAGGGGATATCAAGAAAGGCGCAGAAAGCACCAGCCTTGATAAATCTGCCCCTATATAGCTTTACTGGTTTTGACCCTGTTTGTTGACTACTGTACCCCCGGTCATTCTCGTTGATCTGCTTCTAGCGAGCTTGTACCAATTTTCTGCTACCTTACTCCAACAGATGGGAGTCCCTAGCAGCAAAATCCATCTTGCCTCATAGCTGGCTCTGGTGAAGAACCTACAGTAGCCTTAGATTCTGACCAACTGGACTGGTTAAGGAAGACTGGTAGCAGTTTCTCATTTTGCTGGCTGTTGTTCTAGATGGTTACTATAGTATTTCCTTCCAGAATCCCCCTTTAAGTATTTCACATCATCAGTTTAAAGTGTTAACACCCATACCATTAGACAACATTGAGTTCTACATTGCACAATGTCTCTAGTGGACAATTAAGTGCCTTCAAGGTTAAAAATCAAGCATTCCAATGGGTCCATAAAATGAGCCTGCGGCTCTGCAATGCTGTACAGGCTCTGTGTGCACGGCACTGCCATATGCATGAGACCTAATGGGTTGGAATAAAATGGTTAGTATAATTTTATCTGAAATAACAGAATAAGCAACATGATAAACATAGAGGCAAAAAACATTGTAAGGAGTCCAGCCATAACCATTTTGGCACTGATAATGACATATTTCACATAAAGCTCATTATTTATTCAGCCAATTTGACTCATCTTCCAAATCATGTTTCAAGACCCACAGTATGAACAAATATCTAATTGCGTATTTCATTCAAAACCTGTAGCTAAACAGCTCGAAGTGTAAATTGAATTTCCATTCTTTTTCACCAAGCCAAAAAACACCATCAGGAAACAATTACAAAAAATACATTAATTACACATTTACAACAAGGCAAGATGAAGATCTTGTAGCTATGTTCTTTCTCTAAATATTCTCCCCTCAAAACATGAAAAGGAACTTTCTATTCTGTCACCTCTACTCATTGTAAAGAAACAATGATTGAATATGACACCTAGGGATGCTGAGAATAAACTGTGTATCTGCACTGTGCATGAAAGCTACAATCTCTGTATGACAGCATCAATGCAAGGTTACCACTGTATATAAGGGAGACAGGTTATGAATGATATATATCCTTGCTCTTCTAACTGAATACCATTATTCCTTTGGGTGCCAATAAAAACATCTCCTCTCAGAATGTACATTTATTTTGAAAGAAACTACTAGTTTTGCCTGAATCCACTATTTCCTACATTAAATGGATTTTTATATTAATGGCCTATTCCCAGGATCAATATCAGATTGGCAGGGCACCCCGCACCCTCACCAATTAGCTGATTCCTTGCAGCTCCGATACTAGAAGTTCGCACCGTTATTTCACAGCTCTGTCCATTGTGTAGTGTAGGGACTCCATCCACTACAAAATGGACAGAGCTGTGCAGTTTCAGCACCTATCTCCAGCGGGGGTGCAGGTTGTTGGAACCCTGCCGATCTGATATTGATAGGCCATCAATATCAAACTCCTGGACAACCTCTCGGTACAGCAATTTATATTCTTCTTTTGAGGCCCACTATGTTGAAGACTGCAGTGGTAGAAAGGTCTCATGCACACAACCATATGCAAAATCCCAAATATATGGGCCCATATTGTACCTCTAAATTTATACAGAGGGGCACAGAGGACTCATTTTGCATGGATTTTGAAAGAATTCATGAAACCATGGCTTGCTGGATTACATGCTGTATTACAGAGGTATACAGAACAGCACTGAAGAGTGAAGGCCTACGTTTTGTTTTACTTAGGAATATGTAACAGTTCTGATAATCTTACAGAGAGGACATGGCGTTTCTTAGTTTTAGGCTGATTAAGGCACACATTGGAACAATGCAACATCACACTTTGGGGCACAGTGGTTGTCATACTTGGAAGTACTATAGTTGTCACACATAGGACTGCTGAGTAATCGATCAGGAGAGCACCATCTGTGAAGAGTCCTACAAAGAGTTCACTTCCCCAATCATCAATATATACAAACTGTCAAAGAAGAAGACTTCAGGATCAGAACTTAAAAGAATACAAAAAAAAAATATCATGAGTGAGGGAAAGTAGCTCTGATCGTCTTCAGCCATGGCCAGGTCAAAGGCTGCATACAAACACATCTGGACGTCTAGACCGAAAGGGCTTATTATACAAGTGTACGACTACCACTTTTCCTAGCCCTAGCTGAATTTGTTTTGTTTTAGAAATTGTTTTTATTGGTTTTAAACTAGCCCTAGCTGAATTTGAAGTGTGACCCTCTGATGGAGTCAAATGCTACATCGGTCTTCACACCAGTTTCCAACATGGAGTGGTTAGATCTAATGATCAGTGGGTTAGGCTACTTTCACGCTAGTGTTTCTGCTGGATCCGGCAGGGTTCAGCAAAAACTCTTCCGTTACTGATAACACAAACATCTCCATTCGTTGAACGGAACCGGTGGTATTATCTTTAACAATGCCCAGATGGATCCGTCATGAACTCCATTGAAAGTCAATGGAGGACGGATCCGTTTTCTATTGTGTCAAGCTCCTAACCCCTGAAGAGGCCACATATGTGGTGAAACATGTTTGGGGAGCTCTGTTTTTTCCTTTTAAATACAAAAGCATTAGTGTAGTGAAACAAGGGGGCTGACCTGCAGGAGTCCCCCAGGGTTTATCTGTGAGAAATAGAACTGAGAACTATAATGCAGGATATATAGGAAATGGACTGTTTGGAAAAAGCTAGCTCAGATTGAGCAGGGAATGAGTAATAGAGTGGCAGCTGCTATAGCTAGAAAGCAAGCTGGAACTTAGGGTACTTTCACACTAGCGTTTTTCTTTTCCGGCATAGAGTTCCAAAACAGGGGCTCTATACTGGAAAAGAACTGATCAGGCATATCCCCGTGTATTCTGAATGGAGAGTAATCCGTTCAGGATGCATCCAGTTCAGTCGTTTTGACTGATCAGGCAAAAGATAAAACCGTAGCATGCTACGGTTTTATCTCCGGCGAAAAAAACTGAAGACTTGCCTGTGCTGGCATTTTTCCCCATAGGAATGTATTAGTGCCAGATCCTGCATTCAAAATACCGGAATGCCGGATCCGTCCTTCCGGCCTGCAAATGCGCAGACCGGTAAAAATGTGAAAAAAAATACAAGACGGATCCGTCTGTCCACATGACAAGCGGAGAGACGGATCCTTTCTTGCAATGCATTTGTGAGACGGATCCGCATCCAGATCCGTCTCACAAATGCTTTCAGTCACATCAAAATCGGCGGATCCGGCAGGCAGTTCCGACGACGGAACTGCCCGCCTGATCACACTGCCGCAAGTGTGAAAGTAGCCTAAGTGAGTTGAATAGTGTAACAAACTATCTTACTAATAACAAAGAATGATGCCAACAGAGAACAATTGATTCTCAGCACACTCAGAAAATAAAGCAGCTACTACTATCTGATATCACTGTAGCAGTGTTGTGTGAAAGTCAACACAACCACCACCATGATATAGCCATACCTAAATATTAATACACATTAATAATATATACAGAAGATAAAGTGAAAATAATAATACACTAATGTTTTTTATTACAAAAGGCTTTTGAAAAAAGATAACACAGAGGGATATAAAGACATATTATCCTGTCTTGTGTTTATTTTAAAAGAATATAATAAAGGTAAATTTTTAAAAGAAAGTGAATATGCCTAAAACAGAATTGGTATAGCCCCTGGCTATTGATTTATGTTCGTTGTGTCAGAGAGAACGGATCTGTCCCCATTGACTTGCATTGTGGGTCATGACAGATCCGTCTTGCTCCGCATCTAAGGACAGAAAGCAAACTACAGCATGCTGCGGTTTGCTCTCCGGTATGAGAACGGAACGGAATTAATTTTGGAGCATTCCGTTCTGTTCAGTTACGTTTTGTCTCCATTGACAATGAATGGGGACAAAACGGAAGCATTTTATTCCGGTATTGAGACCCTATGACAGATCTCAATGCCAGAAAATATTAACGCTAGTGTGAAAGTAACCTTCCGTGTATTGCCAAAAATGTATTCCACCTTATTTATTCTCTAAAGTCTCATGTCCTAGTTGTGATCTTTCTTGTTTCATTATTAGTTTAATAGATATTGAAACATCAGCTTCTTGAGTTGCATCACAGTTGACAAAAAAAGCAATAAACTTGTGGTTGACAATAAAGGAAATGCTACCAAATATTAAAGGGCATCTATCACCAGATTTGTACCTATGACACTGGCTGACCTGTTGCATGTGCACTTGGCAGCTGAAGACATCTGTGTTGGTCCCATGTTTATATGTGCCCGCATTGCTGAGAAAAATTGTGTTTTAATATATGCAAATGAGACTCTAGGAGCAATGGGGGTGTTGCCATTACACCTAGAGGCTCTGCTCTCTCTGCAACTGCCGCACCCTGTCCACTTTGATTGACAGGGCCAGATGTTATGACATTTTCACTGCCTGATCCTGTCAATTAAAATGGGGAGGATGCAGCAGTTGCAGAGAAAGCACAGCCTCTAGGAGTAATGGTGACGCCCCCGTTGCTCCTAGAGGCTAATTTGCATATATTAAAACATATTTCTCAACTATGCGGGCACATCTGAACATGGGGCAAACACTGATGTCTTCAGCTGCCCAGTGCACATATTACAGGTCAGCCAGTGTCATAGGTACAAATCTGCTGACAGATGCCCTTTAAGAAGTGTGTTTAAAGGGGTTTTCCATTTTCAGCAAACATGGCTCATTCATTGTATAGTCTGATGTATTTCTGATATCACTCCTTGCTTTTATTTATTGGGAACATTCATTGTTTCCTTCCACAGGATGAATAAATATATGCTGGTTTCAAGATTGCGGGAGTACCCTGTGTGCCAGACCACACCTTTCTAAACTTTTCATGTGCCAGACACCTACTTCCAGGGTTCTCATATATGCTAAAACCTACCATCTCAAGCCCTAAGGAGTCAGACTGTAAGGTGTGGAGGAGACCCCCGGATATTGTTGGAACTGTTCCAGTGTTATTTTTTGTTTTATGCCATATGCTTTTCTTTTGCCATGACAGGTGCAGAGGTAAGAGACAGTCGTTTCTGGTGTTATTTGAAAAATGTCTGCACTATGCCTTTAATGGTGTGAACACTTTGAGCACAGGCTACATAACGGTTCCATATATAAGTTTTATTATGTATAGCAGTCATAATGTACAATTAGCACAGCATCGGTAAACACTTAAAGGGAACCCGTCATCTAGTAAATGATTAAACCGCCAGCAGTGCCTTATTGCAGCCTGTAGCGTGATTATAAAAGGTGTCTGTCTTTTCTGTGCAATGCGGCTAAAGTCTGAAAATAGACTTTTATTCAACTGGCTACGCTAATGTAAATGATAGCCTTGATGTCAAGGGGGCAGCGGCTTTCTCGACCTGAAGTCAAGCGCATCCTGCCCCTTTCCCTCCCCTTAGCATTTTATTGATAGGATGTCCAATTCCTTCACTGTCAGTTGCTTGAATGTAGTCTCGCGCATGCGCAGGCTCTTGTGTGTGAGTACCTGAGCACTGAGCTTTTGAAAACTACCTCACAGCGGAGTAGAACAGTGCGCCAGCATTGCAGGGACACAGCGCACGAGTAAAACTACATTCAAGCATCCAGTCGTGAAGGAAATCCTATCAATCAAACACTAAGGGAAAGGGGGCAGGGCTGCTTGACTTCAGGCGAGAAAGACGCTGACCCCTTGACTTCAAGACTATCATTTACATTAGCGTGGCCAGTTGAATAAAAGTCTTTTTTCAGACTTTTTTCGCATTGCACAGAAAAGACACAGACACCTTTATAATCATGCTATTGGCTGCAATAAGGTACTGCTGGCAGTTTAATTCGCTTTTTCTAGGTGACAGGTTCCCTTTAAGATTGGCTGTTTCCTTTTTTAATATGTTGCTGGGGTATGATATGGGCCCCGACTCCATGACTGGCATTCAAGTAGACAGCGATGGCTCTTTCCTGCATAAGAGTACAATGGCGAAGGGACACCACATGGGCCGGTGGCTACCCTAATAAAAAGGGATGTCCTTCCATCTTTGGAAGTCATATCCTTGTAGGAGGGGTTGTCTCAACTCATCAAGTTATATTTATTATGTGCATGACATTGATATAAGTAACTTACTAATGTAGATTAATTAGCAGAAATGGCTCTGGTCCCCACTATCCTACTTCTTCGTGCTCTTTATACACTGCTCTTCTCCAGAGGTTACGGCCACCACTGCAGTGCAGCAGCGGTAGCCGCGATTGCGCACAGCTAGAAAAAAGGCCGGCCTTTTTGGTGGCCGGGAATTGATGGAGTGAGCGCGCACGGGGACGCGCGCATGCACAGCAGCTCCCGTTCCCGTCCACCTCTCTGTCATTCTCTCCTGTAAGATACAAATCGCTGCAACCACTTACCATAGGTTGTCACGATCTGTACAGGGTCTGCTCCGCTGAGACTGCTAGTGTTTCAGATAGTCTAGCAGCCTCACGAGTGTGCACGTGTAGTCAAGGGGCAGGATTATATTATCCCAGCGCCTCATGCCTGCTCCATCAACAACAGCAGAGGTACTGTCCCCCCACTACAGCTCAGAAAGTGTCCCTGAAAAAAAAAATGTTCATTGATTGTAAACACTGTAAAAACTGTCAATTTATCATGATGATTCCATTTCCTTTTCTAATTCATGTCCATGATTATATGTAATGAATAATGACTTGATCCAAATATTATAAGCAATTAGATTTTTGAATCAATACTTATAATGAATAGTTGTGTTCTTCATAATGCAGATGGCAATATGATTAATCCAATTTCGTTCATAAATCAATGCACATGATTGTCAGCATAAAAAGTCGCATTTCATTCATAAGTCAATGTACATGATTATCGGCATAGGAAGATAACTTGATCCAGATGTTATTGCTCAGTGCTCATAATTCGTAGTATATTCATATATTACATTCATTAATAGGTGTGAATGATGGCATAATTAATACCTTGAACAGTTGTTATCACTATGCTTTAGGTATTTATACAAATTATGTGCCTTTCTTTGTAGCAAAAGATTAATTATTACCACATTGTTGGCTTCTCAGGACTAGGTCTTCTGTTTGAGCGGTGTCCCACTCCTAGACCGAACCTCCTAACTCCCCGAGTCACAGCCGATGCCTTCCCTGTGTTCGGCGTTCCACGTGATCGGACTCTTTGCTTCATCTCTGATGTAGCGCGCTGTTGTTTGGTATGCTTCGGATCTTTATAATCAGGGATTCGGATGTTGCATTACTATATCAAGTTGTGGCTGTATCGGGGGTCTCTCTGAATTACTGTAGTAGTACCATACACGTTTCAGAGCAACAAGCTCCTTCTTCAGTGGCTGGAGCCACTGAAGTTCCATACAGTATGTCTTCTTGTGGCCCCATACAGTATAATTTCTCCTTGTGGCCCTCGTACAGTATAATGTTTGCTTGTGGCCCACTGCCCAAAGAGTATAGTCTCCTTGTGGCCCCAAGTGTTTTTCTTCTAAATGGGTATTTATTGTGATATATATCGTTATTGCGATACATTTCTTAATATATTTTTTAAATTGCCCATCCCTAGGATAGGTCATTAATATCCGATGGGGGTCTGATGATCATCTGTTTTGAAGAGGCTGTGGGACTCCAAGGCCAGTGACGTCATGTTCATTGGACACATGGCTTAAGCGCAGCTCAGTCCCAATCAAGTAATGCCAAGAAAAGCCACTATACAACAAATGGCGCTGTGCTGTGTAAGACTGCAAAAGGTGTCTTCACTACCGGCACCAAGCTGATCAGCTGTTTGAAGGGATCCCGGTGCTGATAGGAGCGCTGCCTCCTCTTCTATAGGTAATTGCATGCCATCTCCCTTGTAGAGGTGGTGCAGTGTAATTACAACTGCTTGTCCCATTCACTTGAATGAGATAAACAGTTGTAAATACAATTCACCGCTGCTATAATATAGATGGCATGCAGATAAAACATTGAGGAGGACGTAGAGCTCCCATAAGCGCCAGGACCCCTTCAAACAGCTGACTTATCCTAAGGATAGGTCATTAATATCATCACAGCACAACTGTTGCCTAAACACCAATATTTTTAGCTTTATAAGACACACTTTTTTCCCTAAAAAGGGAGGGGGGGGATATCTGTGCATCTTATAAAGTGAATACTATTAAAGGGTTAGTCCCATCTTAGACAATGTGGGCATAGCGCTAGGATATGCCCCCATTGTTTAATAGGTGTAGCTCCCACCGCTGGGAACCGCACCTATATCGAGAACGGAGCGGGGAGCGCTGTGGCTGGAGGACCCAGATTTCCCGGGGTCCGTCCACCACCAAGCGCTAATCCCTGCCTCTCCCATAGAAGTTATTGGGAGAGTGCCGCGCATGCTCCCATTTATTTCTATAGGGCAGCTCAGCTATTTTCGGCGGCCCCATAGAAATGAATGCAGGGTGACTGCGCATGCGAAGTGCGCTCTCCTTCACTTTCAAGGCTCCGTTCTCGATATAGATGCGGGAACCTATGAGACAATGGGGGCAATGCCCCCATTGTCTGAGATGAGAAAACCCCTTTAAGTACATTATGTAAGCACTCACTGGTATGTAAAAGGTGTGGTATGTAGCGGTGACTGTAGTGCTGCTAGCGCTGGCTGTACTCAACCCCTACCTAGTCTACTCCAGGCCTGCATAGGACTGTCCTGACTGTCAGGACGTAGTGAGCACACTATGATCTGAGGTCTTACATGAGGGTGGTCTGATCTGAGGTATGATATGGGGGTCTGATATTGGTGTCTGATATGGGAGTCTGATATGAGGGTCTAATATGGAGGCCTGATATGGGGGTCTGATATGAGGGTCTAATATGAAGGCCTGATATGGGGGGTCTGATAAAGATTGGAGGTTTAGTGAAAAATATATTTTTTTCTGATTTTCCTCTTTGGTGCGTTTTTTATCCACAGATATGAACAAAAATACATTCTATGACAAACACTTCAGACCTAAAAATCAGAAAATCCTATTTCTGGGGCAGTGAGAGAGACACTACACAGTATTTGATACAGAGGTAATGAGTTGCTGCTCAGAAGCATACACTACATTTAAATGGATGATATTCTTAGCAGCGTATATACGAGGGATAAACCTATTACCTTTTTCCTGTTTTACAGCAATAATTATTACAATGACTCTCTATGCAGAGTCTGTGTTTACTCTCCATGCTATGAATATAGTTCACTATTTGCTGCACTGCTATTTTAACTCTTGTATAAAATGAGCTGGATTATTTATTATTACACTTATTATTATCATTATTCTCTGGGAAATATAAAAGCACATAATAACAAACCACAATCCCATCTATGATTTTCCAGAGTTACACTCGTAAATTACTGTTGATTTTAGTCTCTATTAAAGCATTGCCATGTTTTTTTTTTCTTGATGCAAATTATGGGAAACCACAATTACGTTCTGCATTAGTAAATGTTCTCTATATTCTTTTCAATTCATTTTTAGAACTTTAGATTTTAGTACAAAATGATTTGCACTGACGTAAATACCTGAATATTTCTTCATAATGGCTACAATAATTAGTAGATTTTTTTGACAATACATTTTAAAAAAAACCAACAAGTTTTCTGTTGCCTTTTTCTAAAGCAAGAAACGATCTAGCTAAATGTAACTTGTTGGCCAATAGGAAAACTCCCTACAAACACTGCTTTTTTGCAGTGGCTTTTGGAGACAGTTTTTAAAGCTTGAACATTTTCGTGGCTTTTTTTTTTTCCGAATCACAGCATGATATTGATAGAAAGGTACTACCTTCAAAAATGTGGCACTATGTGGAAACCCTGCCTACTCTATTGAATGAAAAGTTGCATTTTATGAGAGAAATCACTTAACTCTTGCATTTTTTTTAAAGAAGCACTCTGGATACCGTGTCTTCTTGAAGCAAAGGTTTCACAGACCCTGCACTATGCACAACATAGCCTCATTTTTGCCCAAAAAGTTTTTTAACTGGTATTCTGAGACCCCAACTGAACACTAGAATGAAAAAGCAGAAGCTTATGGCTGAGGGTCGTGCCCTTTTCCATCCACCTTGTAGAGACATGGCAAACCCATAAAACACCAATGAGAACAAGACAAAATTGGTAAGGGTTTCAGAACCTGGATCCCTACTAATGAAAATTTCTGAAATTTTTTTATTTATTTTTTTACTTAAAAAATCTCCAAAAAGTATCATAATATGGAGATGTGAGGTCTCCTCAACATTAGATTATACACCATATAATAAATATCAATAATGTCTATGGCCTTCACTAGGGATTATGCAATTTACTTACAGATTACATATAACAAATAGGGGAAATCTCTCAGGTCTATCTGCAAAAAAAATAATATATGGAATCCCACACTCACTAGTCAAGTTAGTCAGCACATCCTATAAAATGAAATGAACGCACAGGTGCACATAGTCATTGTACAAAAGTAAAAGCAAACATAATGCAGCAGCATTCTGCAAACATAGGATCCGTGACCTAATGCTATATTAACTATTTAAAATGAGTAGGAGGTACTTAGCAAATATATTTTGATCAAAATCATTTGTGCCCATCCACCACAGCAAGGTGACCTTACATACTCTATATGATACCGCTCTTTGTGTCAACCAGCCTCTTACTACAGCTCAGATCAGACTACAGCTATATATACTGCACTAATTAAAAACAGCCCGTGGAAAGAATGGGTTCATCAAGATGGAGAGAGGTATCACATAGAGTGGGTTACCATCCAGACTGAGTTCACCTTGCCTTGGTGGATGGGCACTAATTATTTTTGATCAAAATATATTTGTTAAGTACCTCATATTCATTTTATATAGTGATTATGTCATTACTCATTAGTCCATATAGTCTAGGTTTGCGTAAGAGTGTTGTTGCATTGTGTTTGCTTATACATTTGTAACTAAATGGTGTTTTGGGTTAAATTTGTTTTATATTGCATTTACATACATAAGTAACTGATATCCATTCTAATGGATGCTGGATAGAGAAGGAATTTTCTAGGTTAGACCAGATTAGAGCCTATTTCCCATACAGATTAAGAAAGGCAACTGCCAGCAGAGTTGTCTAGTTGCAGCCAGGCTGCAGGATACAAAGTGTCTAAATCCCCAAAATCCCACATTTTTCAACTGCAACTCAAAAGTTAAAAGTTGTGACTGCATCCAGATGTAAAGAAATAATTAAATTACATGCCAGTAACAAAAAATGTGACACTGTTCTCAGTAAACTGGCACGACATTTCACCTTTGCCAAAAAAATGCACTCCTGTCACAGACTATGAGCATTCATCAAATAGTGAATCTATCAACAAAAACATCACAAACTGTAATGGGGGAAGTCATAAGTTTATATTATCCGACGCTGTCACATATAAAACATTCCAGTACATGACGTAGGTATAACTGCAAGAGGTTAATCAACCTCCACACAACCCAATCTTGGACTCACTTTCTACTCAGAGTGCAAATTGAGTCCACACATCCTAAATAAATGCTGCCATCACTTGTTGAAAAAAATGGGCGATGGTTCCCGAACTCATAAATGCACTGCTGTCCAGCAGACAACCACTATATGAAAGACTATGGATTCATTTAGAGCATACACAGACCAAACCCAATAAAGGTACAGTTCTTACAAATGTAAAAAAGAGAGACAAAATAAAATAGCATACAAAACAATAGGTTATAAAATAACAGTAAGAACATAACAGAAGACCCTAACACAAGCTGTAGCCTTTTCTGCTCCTTGAGGGTAATAAAGAACAAGGGAAGACATTCAGACTTCGCTGACCCACATTTATATGAGCTTTACTATTTTATTGCTTTAATCCTTGGCAATAGTTTTGGAGTTGCCCTTTAACGTGTATATCCTTCATTACAGACCCAAATGGGATAGTTTCAAGGAAGGTGCACACTTGTGTCTATTTGTATAATTTCAGACATATCCCAATGCATTCACACCAACAACTTATTTGGTCGCCAATGGGTTAATACATGCTTTGTCCGAGTGGTCAGGCCGTGATCATGCGCTGTATTTAGGACAAAGCTTGTGAAGAAGCCCAGTGTGTCAGAACTATATCTCCTTGTCCTCCACTCACATAGAACAATGGTGGTGATGGTGAGCTAAGGCTTTGCTCAGAGAACACAATACCCTGCTTTCTGTTAGCATCTCCGGGTGCTCGCCCTATACTTAGTGCAGAAAGCTTCTAAATTAAACATGATTTATGCTTAACCCCTTCTTTGACAGGAAGACATATGTCTGGCCTAGAAATGTGTGCTAGAATTTCATGGAGTAAGACATATGCGTACTATAAATATAAAAATGACATCACGCACCGACTAAACATAGATGTTCATCCTCTAAATATTTAATGTATGAATTCCTACAATTTCACGATCTTTCAAAAACCCAATCCTGTATAAAAATGTAACAGAAAAAACTCACATAGGCTCTATTTATTTAAAGTGTTGCTGGGCACTTTGCCGGGAACGTATGTTGATGTGAAAAAGCATGGATTTGATTAAAAATTATCATTCTTTTTAGGCCATTTTGATTTCCATATAACATAAAATCACAAGAATTCTCCAGCAGCATCGTTCTTATTTCAAGGATGCATGCAGACACACAGCATGGACTCACAGTACACTGTGACAAGCTCAATCATATTGGCCCTGGCTGGCTGAGGGACACTGTTACACTTCACTGACAATATGCCACAGGAGCAAAATGTCATAGACACCCAAATGAAACATGCCTTCAGGAAATTCAAGAGCTCCAAGAGGTCTACACACTTTAGAAGTTCCAGAGGTCTACACACTTTAGAAGTTCCAGAGGTCTACACACTTTAGAAGTTCCAGAGGTCTACACACTTTAGAAGTTCCAGAGGTCTACACACTTTAGAAGCTCCAGAGGTCTGCACACTTTAGAAGTTCCAGAGGTCTACACACTTTAGAAGCTCCAGAGGTCTGCACACTTTAGAAGCTCCAGAGGTCTGCACACTTTAGATGTGCAGTTGTAGTGAACCCCCAGCAGGCTTATAGTCACACTCATGGTAGATTACTGCGCCAAGGACATGGAATAGTCTTGCTTTTTATGCTGTACGTAAAAAGGGGTTTTCCGAGAATTAAATATTGATGACCCATCCTCTGGGTTATCCGCATCTGATCGGTAGAGGTCTGACACACGGGACCCCACTGATCAGCTGTTTGAAGGCACTGGCGGTCACATCGGCCTTCTCTCAGCTTTACCTTGGCCATGTGATGACACGTTCATCAGTCACATGGCCTAGGTGCAGCTCAGTCCCATAGGGGTGAACGGAGCCGAGCGTGATACCAAGCACAATGTATGGCGCTGTGCTTGGTGAGCACAGAGAAGGCCGCAGCTCTCGGAGGAGCGGCGGTGCCTTCTCAAACAGCTGATCAGCGAGAACCCAGTTGTCGGACCCCCACTGTTCAGATACTTATGACCTATTCTGAGGAAAACCCTTTCAAGGCATTCATTTCTTGGAAAAAAAAGAATAGATTAAGGCTACATTCCCATGACCGTAGTGTTTTGCGGATCCGGCCTGTGTATTTGCAGACTGCACATGGCCACCACTATCATAGAAAATGCCTATTCTTGTCCACAATTGCAGACAAGAATAGGACATGCTCTTTATTTTTTGGAGGGCCACGGAACGGAACTATGGATTGAAATGAACGGGTCAGCAAAATTGTGAAACGGATGCAGACTCATTCATACGGTCCTCCATACAGCCCTAATATGAGTAGACCCAATGTTCTTAATGTGACTGGAGTGGTGGTCTTGCATGCTCGATGCTGCTCCATTCAACTCTATGGAGAAGTAGGAGACAACTGACTGCAAGTGCTTGGCTATCCTTAGCAGTCCCACAGAGTTTAAAGGCTTATGCCTTATTTACGTGTCAGTGTTTTGGTCAGTGATTTCCATCAGTGATTGTGAGCCAAAACCAGGTGTGGAGGCTACAAAGAGATAGGGTATAAGGGAAAGATCTTCACCTGTTCTGTGTTTAGAGCCGCTCCTGGTTTTGGCTCCAAATCACTGATGGAAATCACTGACTGAACGTGTGAATGAGGCTTTATTCATATGTCAGTAAATCATGGACGTGTGCTGTCTGTGTTCTCCATAGACAGTACACGTACCCATTCATTTTAATGTCTGTGAATTTCCACGGTCTGTGGGGCCATGGTTAATTCACAGAAGCGTGCCCTATTTTTGTCCATGTTCAGGGATCCCTCATGCGTATTATAGTCTCTGGGTCTGTGTTTCACGGATCATTGGTAGGAGATGCTCTGGAAATTATTTTTTAGCTGAGCAGTGTCCATGGAATACGGATGACACACGGATCCTTCACGGACATCTTCACATATGAACCGCCGACCTTCTTGTCCAGGGGCGGATTGGCCATAGACCCTACAGGAAATTTTCCGGTTGGGCCGGTGTCCCACAGGGTCATTTCAGCCCTCCTCACTAAGGCTGGCTGGGTACATACTAAGGGGGGCACATTAGTGATCATTATTAGGGACAGCCCAGGCAGCATGCTACAGGTAGGGCTGGCTTGGTGTTGTGGCCCACATCTCACCTCCTGAGACCCCTGCTCCATATCATAATTAGGGACAACTGCAGGAGGACAGATGGTGGCATCTATTGATGCCCACCACAGAGGGGCTGCTGCTGGGGAGGTATTCTGTGCTGCACCGTGGTATTACCGACTTGTATCGGCTCCTTCTACTTGTGTTGCCCCCGCCTTCTCTCAATTTGGACCCACCTATAGCAACACTTTGTTTTTTCCAGGGCTACTTTAAGTTCCCAGTCCACCCCGGTCTTGTCACTGATGTATTCACGGACATGTGAATAAGGCCTTATAGGGCATTTGCTCGTTCATTGGTTGCACATTTACACTAGCCAATTATCAAGATAATGTCTATTTCTGAAAATCAGACTATGTAATAGTGCGTTTATATTCACCTGTACTATTGATTTATGCAAAGCTGTTGGAAACAGTGCCAGTTTAAATATTAGATTTTTTTATAATGGCAAAATGCATGAAAAATGTCCCCACCATGTTTTTTTTTTCTTATATAGCTTGCTGTTCAAAACAATAATGCAATGGGGGATTTTTTTTGCAATTTTATTATGGATTTAAAAATTTTATTTTTGTTTACATTTTTTTTTAGTTCCCCTATGGGACTTGCTCATGCAACCAAGTATTTCACCACTTATGCAATACACTTCAATACTTCTGCAGTATATTATGCCTGTTAGTATAAAACTGTCACACCACCTAACTGGTACACAAATACAGCAGATCTTGGGGCCTTATAAAGCCCGGGCAACCTGTCCGCAACTCATTGATTGCAGCATCTCAGGGGTTAGGTTAGTTGCACACTAGCATTAGAGATCTGGCAGGCTAGTCACTCTGGCATTGCTTGAGGTTTGTAAGGCTCCGTCCGGCGCGATTCACTATAACAGGGACCAGTGAAAATCTGGCCCCATTCTGACAAATTTGCAGAGAGTCGTCTGTAAGAGAGCAGCTGCATGCAGCAGTTTTCTCTAGGCCGAATATAAGTTTCATGCAACTTTTCTGTGATTTGGCTGTGTTTTTACAGCCAAATGACAGCTCTAAACTACTCGCGCGACAGCAACTTGCACATATTTTGCACACTTTTTTTGTTGCGCAACTTTTCTGCGACTTCCTGTTGTGCAACACATATCACCGTGTAACCCCAGCATTTCTTTCAGTATATCTGAAGAGAGAACTCTGTTTCACAAAATACTGTACAGCTACTGCATAGACGGATTCAGGAATGCGGCCTATTTTACATTTTTGGCTGGAGGCATGCGCTAATGAATGTTAACACACTTCATCTATTCAAAATGTATTCAATTAAAATTAATTATTAATATTCCCATTAGCACTATTTACATAGCAATAATTAGCTCTAAACAGTAACTATTTTTCCGGCTGATAGAAATGATATGCATCCTATTACATAGGGCTGTTCTGGAAAGTGTCAGAACTTACGGTAAAAATCTTTATCTGAGTGAAATTTAAAATGGCATCATTGGCATTGGTAGAAGCAGAAAACTTTGAATTCAAGAGACTGCTCAATGACATATAATAGGATAAAAATACAATCATAATATTTAGAAAATTCGTTAATGAGGTAATATATTCAATACCCTGACCTGTTCTGGAAAATCTGTGTACTCGAGTAAAATCTAAAGAGAAGCAGAATTTACACATCATGTCACTGAAGCAGTATTTCTAAGTTATACATTTCTGCTTCATTTTAACTGCAAATGTTCCAAACTGTGCTGCTCTCTTTACTCAGTTTGGACAGGGATTAGATCGATAGGGCCACAAATTATTCTTTTTACAAACTTAACATAGATTACGCCTATATAGCCAAGGTAGGATTGCTGCTATCACTAGATTATTGTATGTTTATGTATGACCTATTGAACATGTTATATATAGCATGTAATAATGCTGTATTCATTAGTTTGGGTCCACTTGTGCAGCAGTATCTTCTCAGTTTACCCTATATTTTATTTCGAGATTCAGCTGAAGATCTTATCATCTGTGTTCAGGATCATTATCCCTGATAAGTAGAGCAGAGAGAAGGATGAGGCAGCTCTTTACCTCAGTGTTCTGAAGTAACTTGTCCTGCTGTGTGATTAGGACAGGTTTTGTGTGTACTAATAGGACGGCGGCCATTTTATTTCCTCTGATGATTGCCCCTAGGCAAAACAAACCATTATAAATAATGAAAGGTATTTATAATAGAGTAATTTAAAAACTTTTATTAATACTATTTCGGTGTCAATGTGACTTTTTGTTCACTTTTTATTCAATTTTTTGGGAAACGAAAAAATGATGAATCAGCCATTTAAATTTTTATGCTCTTTTAAGTACCAGCGTTTTCGCATGCAGTGATGCTTATGATGTTTATATTTTTGTCTATTATTTTTTTTTATCTTCTTTTTCTTTCTACTATTTTTAGGCCCCCCCCAAGGGCACTAAGAACATGCAATCATCAGATTTTAGCAAGGGAATTATCCATTGATAAATAGAAGATTCCGTATTTCAATGTGGTGCTGCCCCCTGAAGGCCTGCAATGGAATATAATTGTGAAAGGCATTGGAGACTCCAGCAGGCTCTGGTCTTTAACAACGAACAAAAGCATCTCCTCTGAGACAATGCTGCCATTCATAAGCATCCGACTTACCACAGCTCATCACATCTACCGAGGTGCACACACGGACTACCCCTTTAAATCAAAATATATGTCAGCTTTATGAATGTTCAGGAGAACAGAGAGAGGGGCTAAAGACTGAACAGTCAGAGAGCTCATCTGATGGATTTCACATTTAAAGGGACTGAGAAGTCTGCAGTGTCTGAGAATACATGCAGGCTACAGACGGAACAATATTTTTAATGAAACAAATTATCCCATAATAGCCAGCCAATGAAATAAAAATCATCCAAAAGGAGTCCATGGCCTTTAAAAATGACATCTTCTATGTAGTGACTCAAATAATGGGATAGTTCTCTTCAAACAACTTTGGGTTAATATACAGGTACTCTTACCAAAAGCTATACAAGAACTAAAATTAAATCAAAATGTTTGAATTTCACAGTTTCCGTTTGGGATGCCATATTTTTACTGGGCAAAAAAACCCTGCATGCAGTACTTTTTTGTATGGTCTTTTTGATAGGATCTGCGATGAGGGCCTGAACGGAGCCTTCTACACAGATGTGAACAAGCCCTCAAACTGATCAGGTTTTTGCTTCTATAGAAAAACTGGTGCCATTTGATAGCATGTGATTTTTCAATGAGTTAAACTGATCCTTTAAAAAAAAAAAAATGTAATTGGCTGCAGCAATGTCAAACAGGATGTTTTCAGCAAGGGAGCCCATTGGAGCATCGTAGAATGGGAGGACAAGGAGTGGCGAGCCAGCACAAGGAAGCAGGTAAGTAAGCATCCCTTTACAGGTCTGACCAAGTGGGGTGGGTGGGTTATGCCACCCCCCCTCCCTCATTCTTGCACAACCCCATAAAGGGCACCTGTGGAAAGTGCTAGCGTTCCAACTTCAGTTCAGAGTGCGAACTGGACACTGGGGGAGCTATTTGCTACCAAGGTAGATGCAAATACCCCTACTACCTCTGAGGATTGTTTATTAATATTGTTATCATGGCACATACACCCACATCTCAACAGTGTAATGTCATATAGATACTTACAGCAAAAAAAATAAAAATATCCCCCCTAACAATGGAAGCCCATACATATAGTAAAAGAAAAAAAATGAAATAAACCCTCAAAGAAAGAGGCAAAACCAAAGAACAGTTAAGTTAAATAAAGGAATACTGCAGCAGTAAAATAGAAAAAGAAAACAAAATAAAAAAATGCAAAGGACTTGGGTCAGGGGATTGAAATGAAAGCTATCCATCAAACATGAAAAAGTACTTAAAAATGCAATCCACAAAGCTTAAGTCCTTATCTGTTAAGGACAGAACAGTTTATTGCTTGTCATGATCTATGATGGTTTATCTCTAGCAGCCATACAGTATATTAGTATTGGACAGCTTCCATTGTCCAAGGCTACAAGAACTGCAAGGAAAATAAGAGCGCAGTAAGAGAAATTCTGGGTACGGTGTAATTTAATATGGTCTATGTTGGGGAACATGCCAAGTTCATATGAACAACTGAACTCACCTTTGCCTTTGGACCACTCCATTCTTTTTCTTATAATAGAAAAGGACATATCCTTTCTTGGTGTGGTCATGGCTTTCAACACAAACTGCAGCATGGCCAGCCATTGAAAACAAAAGGAGGCAGATTTACGTGTGGCCATTGGCTTTTTGGCCACACCAAAATTCCACCATCAAAAGACCACGTGTGAAAAAAGATCACGTGTGAATGGATCCTTTGGGGCAAGGGAGGGAGATAATCCCTTTAGCGTTTTATCACTTCATGTATGAAGTCTTGGTGTAACATCTCTAAAAGGGTTATACCAAGACTTTTATACTGATGACCTATCATTTCAATGGGGTTGAGCTGTGCCTAGGCCATGTGACCGATGATGTCACTGACCTAGGAAAAGCTGTCAGAAGGTGGTGGCGCTAATGTCAGCACCACGGCCTTCTCAAAAAGCTGATCAGCAAGGGTCCTAGGTGTCGAACCCTCACTGATCAGATACTGATGACCTATCCAGAGGACAGATCGTCAGCATAAAAGTTTCAGAAAACCCCTTTACCAATAAAGATGTCTTTCCTATAACACTTCTGTCTTTTTGTCACAAACCCATTTACATCCCATCCATTAAGATTTGTTGTGATGCAAGATAAGTGCTACAAAGCAGTGTGAACCAGGCCTTGCCATTTCATAAGCGGTCATACACCCATTAATTCACATACTAGTGAATTTGTATCTTTCCATACCTGCCCCCAATGTTCTTGCCCCCTCTCTATATTATTTCTCACACACACATACATTGTGACAGTGTGCTTCCGGCGATCAAGAATCCCACAGTCTGGCAGTTTATTTTTTTAATTTCCTAAAATCTGATTTATCCAGCTGAATTCAATATTAAAGACACATCAGGTAAAGAGATTGACGTGTGCTATTTTACAAAGCGGCTTAAGTACTGATTGGATTACGGATCCGAGAAGTGGTTCCAGGAAGAATTGTAATTAGAGGCGGAAATTCACAAAGCAAAGTAGATCTGATTACTATTCACAAAATGTGTCTAATTGGTGTACTATAGTGACTCTACCCCCAATGTGCCAAGGCAATAAATACCCTGGAGCATGGGGAGGGGGGTCGGTCACTTCAGTACACCAATAAAACACATGTATATTAAACATGTAAGAATATTGATAAACAGCATCTGCTATCAGAATCAACTTTATTAAAGAAAATAATTTTCAGCTATAAGATACTGAAGTAAAGGCACTGACCCATCAGTCGAGTCGTAGAACTGGGCATCCTCTGCCAGGTTTACGTATGCCGTTGTTCTAAGTCATTAAAAAGTCAGACCGGAGATTATTAGTGCTTCATACTACTTTATAGAACTGGTGTACAGCCATGTTCAAAACTAGTAATATGATTTTTTTTTTAAGGTTTTTTTATAATTTTTTTTTTACACTGATGGAACTATCCTCAGGATAGGTCATCAGTATTTGATTGGTGGGGGCCTGACACCCATGACCCTCCAGTGAGTGCCGCGGCCTTCTTGCAGCTTATGTGGCTTAGGCGCAACTCAGTCCTATTCAAGTAAATGGGGCTGATCTGCGATATTATGTACAGCCGCTATACAATATACGATGCTGTGCTTGGTGAGCTGTGAGAAAGCCACTGCACTCACTGGAGCTCCGCAGCCTCCTGAAACAGCTGACCGGCAGGGGATTGGATCACCACTGACCAGATACTGATGAATTATCCTGAAGACAGGTCATCAGTATTAAAAGAAATAAAAATCGTAAAATCTCTTTAAATAAGCCTCATCAGATCTAGAAATTGGGGGAAACGAAGAAGAAAGTTGAGCATATAATTCATCATGCAGAAGACCATGTGAATTATAAAAAGTGAGGAATCCCATTCCTTTTTGTAAACTCCATATATAGAACTGAATTTTTTATTTTTTTAATTTATCAATTTAATTTAATTTTTTGGGCCAAGAAGGTGTTAATAAATGTGTATGATTATACCCATTGGTGAGGTTGACCCTAAGCGTTTTCAGGCACCCAGATTTGAGCACGAAAGAACATAGATTATGTGCTGGAACCTTGACTTAAAGGAGTTGTATCACTAACAATACTCTACATTTTTTGAACCAGCACCAGGATCTGAATAGTTTTGTAATTGCATGTAATTAAAAATGTATTATGGCTAGTGAGTTTTTCAATGACATTTATCAGTATAGCGCCACCTGCTGTTTGCTCTTTTTCTAATTTCTCTGTCCACCTCAGTGAGGTGAACTCACATGCTCAGTTCCATCCTTCAACTGCCAACAGCTGCAGCAAAATGGACACTCCCACTGAGAAAGGACACGCCCCCTGAGCTGCTGGCTTGAAATACATCTAACAGAACAACTGGAACAATGAATGGAACTGGTAAATTGGAAGAACAAGGCAAATTCATGAGAAGTTCCCAGGTATACAGGTTAGCTCTCTTTAAAAGGGAACCAAAGACACCCATTTATTGCACTTCATCAATGTAACCTACCAAATAACAATAACTGAAAAACATCTAAATATATGCATAAAACATCATTTCAACTGCTACAATTAGGTCCATTCATACCAATGAATACAAAAAAGAAAAACTAAGGGGGAAATTATCTAGAATTGTAATTGGCATTGCTCAGCAATACTGCATCCTCAGCTGTAATCTAGGGGCCTACTGAAATAGCTTGTCAGTGTGACATAAATATTCAATGCTGTATACTCAGTCTCATATTTTTATTGATATTACAAAGAACAAAAAATGATTCTATATTTCAATACGGGTCTGTCACGCGTCAATAAAGTACAGTATTTAAATGTCACGAATACAAGCCTGTACTGATTTTACAGGTAGCTATTACATGCTGTCCTGCGGAGCTGCCAGTGTACAATACAAACCACATAGAGTAGAACAAACTCATCTCCAAAAAAGAACAATTAAACTGAAGTGCTTTATATTTTTCAACGTAAGGAAAACAGCATCACATCCTGTGTATGGCTCACAAAATGAAAAAAATCTAAATGTTTTGTTCACTTTCAAATATTTCCTCACCTTTAAATATGAATAATATGAGCCGCTTACTAATATCTTTCTTCTGAATCTCCATTTAACATGGCACTTTACTGATTGGATGATCTCCTCCCCTTCTGCTCTGCAGAAATATGAGTGTGTGCTGTGCTACATGATGTCTTATGACAGCACAGGCTTAGAATTGTATATAAAGGTTGTATTAGACAGCCCGATTTAATAGGCGGAAGCGTTCCTTCCCGACTATCGTCTGATAGCTAGTGGAGGAGACCGCTGCCATTACATGCAGCGATCTCCTCCTCAGTATAGGGAGGAGTGATCGTTATACCATCACTCTTCCCTATACTGAATCATTGTTTGCTGGCAGCAGATTGTGATTACACAGCACGATCTGCCGCCTGCAAAGAATGATTTTTTTAACCTGTTAAAAGATTTGGACTGCCCGATAAACGAGCATTTGCTGGTTCATCGGGCAATCAGCGGCAGTATTAGACTAGATGATCGCTAACCAAAGTAACTATGAACGCTCGTTAGCGATCATCTGATGAAAAAGCAGTAGGTGTAATACAGGTTTGACTGTAAGGGGGCACATACCTATATAACTAGAACATTTGCTATAAATATAACAATAAATAGATGAAAAGGAGAAATTTAAAAATAAACATAAACTCACAAAGGATTTGAAACCAAAACGCAAAGAGAAGGAGCCCAATACCCCAATATCAGAACTAGCGTGGACGTCTGGCAAAAAAAAACAACGACTTTATAGTCTATTGTACGAAATGTATCAACAGATTTGCAGTAGTACAATTTGCACATAAATTAGACAAAAGTGGCAAATTGAGCATAAAAAAGTTTTTATGCAGTTCTTGTCAAAAATTGGAAACGTGGCCATGATTTTCTGGCAAAAGTTTGGCTTATAATTTATAACCTATAACCATAGCTCACTGCAGGCATATATTTCATTTTCTGACTTGACAGTAATCTAAAATGTGCCAAATTTCTTAAGAGGCATGACCCCTTGAAAATCAGGGGAGACTGCTCTCCAGGAAAGAATGAACTTAGTAGTGAACACAGAACAAAGAGCAAATATTAAAACAGCGTTCATAGGGGCGTGGCCTGGCTGCTGAGTCTAATGGATCCAGCAGCTCCTGCACAGCAGCGACTTAAACCAAGCATTTTACCCCTATTTCCACCTGGATCAGCTTGGCAAACGCCTATCTAGCTTCTAGACAAGATGGGAAAACGAAAAGACTACTTCCGAGGGTTAACAGCGAAAACCTTGAGAAATACTTTAATAAAGGGAGAATCCAAGATGGCGCCCCGGAGCCCAGACACCGCTACAGCTCCCTCTTCACCATCGCTGAGCGCATCACCGGCGCCTGCTACAGGACATTTCTCCTCCAACTCCCCTAGACCCTTCTCACCTCAACACACCTCGTTCCACATTACTCCAGAGGACATCAGAGCAGCAGGACCGGGCCGCCTAAGATGGCGCCGCAAACATATTTAACTCTCCTTCCTCCAGTCCACAGAAGAGGAGACCGAGAATAGAGCTACCTGACGATAACCAGGTTAGTCCGGTTTCCTCTCCTCAAACTATGGCATTCCAAGAGGCAGATTTC
Source organism: Bufo bufo (assembly GCF_905171765.1). Classification (NCBI taxonomy): domain Eukaryota; kingdom Metazoa; phylum Chordata; class Amphibia; order Anura; family Bufonidae; genus Bufo; species Bufo bufo. Next base: position 150,070,458 of record NC_053395.1, on the reverse strand, counting down.
TTTACCAACTACCCAGTCTCAGACAAATTAGTGTCAGAAGACACACTAAAACAAATGCTGCTAGCATTAAAATCGTCAATGCAACATGATTTAGCTGCCATAATTGCTCCCATGTCTGCTAAACTGCAAAATGTAGACCAGAGGGTGACACATATTGAGTCTAAAATGTCAGACTTTGCAGCATCCCAAAACAAAGTAATTGATGCGCATAATGATATGGCAGACGAAATGGAAAGCAGCAAGTTAAAAATGGCAGATCTGGAGGCTCGCTCGTGAGGTATTCCAGAAGATAGCACTAATATTGAACTGCCTTCTTACATTCAAAAGCTTTTTGTGACCCTTCTTCCTAAGCTCTAACATCAAGAGCTAATTGTTGATCGTGCCTACAGGGTTCTGAAACCAAAACACTTAGGATCGGATATTCCTAGAGATGCGTTAGCAAGTGTCCACTTTTTTCCCACAAAGGAAGCAGTGATGCTGGCAGCCAGAAAATTGGGAACTCTTCCTGCTCCTTATCAATCTATCCGATTGTACACAGATCTCTCTGCGGCCACATTGAGACAACGCCGTGACTTATTACCTATTACGCTTTCTCTGCGCAAGCACGAAATCGCTTATAAATGGGGGTATCCAATGAAGCTACTTATTTCCAAAGATGGACGCTCTCACCTGGTCCACTCCCTTGAAGGCTGGCAAATCTCCATCTCTACTCTTGCGCATAGTACCCCCCACTTCCAATCTTCCCAAAAATGATCCTAAAAAAAAACCTTCTCAAGGACTTCCCAGTTACCTTGTTCTATACAGGTTTTATTTTTCCTTCCACGCTAAGGTGCCGTTTGCAGACTCTACGTGGGCAAGCCGTGAAGATTTCAAGATATAGTTACCTCTTCCTCTTACACCAGCTGATTTAGCCAGTAACAGTTATCCATTTCACAGCTGTATCCAGATCTCTACCTAGACTCCCCAGGTGGCCTAGCATTCATGTCAGCTATGCACACCTTTATAGCTATCACTGGTGCATCTCTTGTTTTGTTCTATTCAAACCAAGTTTGAGTTTGTTCCTATACTTGGCTTCGACATGGAACTTTTGCCCCCCTCCGTAGACAAAACGTGCTGTCTACTCCAGTTTTTCCTTTTCTTTTTTATTTCTTTCAGAGTTCTTTTAGCAATGCTTTATTTTGTAATGTTCTTAAACATGCATATATCTCTCTCAGGTCGTTTTGAGCAATGCAGCAGCCGCCTTCAGCACCATAGACCGAGACCATGGGACTGAAAATTCTCTCTCTCAATCCACAGAAAAGGGCTTATCTTTGGAAAGAAGCGATGTCTGGTAACGCTGACATACTATGTATTCAGGAATCCCACCTGTTACAAAAAGATGCATGCAGGATTAGACACCGCTTGTTCCCAACTATTATACATTCTCATAATGTTAAGAAAAACAGAGGCGTATTCATTGCTGTTAAAAACTCAGTCTCCTTTTCTCTAACATCACAGGTTGTGGACCCATGGGGCAGATACGTCGTCTTGGTATGTGTGGTGAACAATATTAATTACACTTTTGTGAACATTTACGCACCTAACGAACACCAGATTTCCTTTCTGCAGTTATGAAGAAGGTCCACAAAATCAAACAAGGTAAACTAATCATTTGTGGAGACTTCAACTCTATAGTAGATCCCTCTCTCGACTCAACTAATCCCTTCAGACGCTCTCCTATAGGCTTAGCAGCATTTCTTCACTCTGAAGGCCTCATAGACGTCTGGAGGGCTCAGCACAGCCAAGAAAGGGACTATACCTTCCTATCCTCTTCCCACCTTTCTTACTCTAGGATCGATATGTTCCTAGTTGACCAAACAACCCTGTTCCACACATTAAGCTCTTCCATTGGTGTAATCAAATGGTCTGATCATGCCCCTATACTACTACAATTGGCAGAACAATTCCAATCTTCTCCCCCTCCAGTCTGGAGGAACAACCCATTCATTCTATCTCATCCTAAACATAAACCCGAAATTACCAAAGCCCTACAGGAATATTTCCAATTAAATGCGAACTCCGTCCCTGATCCATATATAGTATGGCAGGCCCATAAGGCATACATAAGAGGTATCTTAATAAGGCTCCATTCACACGTCCGCAAATGGATCCGCATTCGTTCCGCAATTTTGCGGAACGGGTGCGGACCCATTTATTTTCTATGGGGACGGAATGGACCGCATTTGCGGAGCGCGGCCCCGATCTTCGGGTCCGCAGCTCCGCAAAAGATAGAACATGTCCTATTCTTGTCCGCAGATGCGGACAAGAATAGGCATTTCTATAGGGGTGACGGGCGGGTGTGTTGCGGATCCGTAATTTGCGGGTCCGCAACACACCACAGACATGTGAATGGAGCCTAAAACTGAACCATATAGAAAAGAGAAACAGGGAAAAATAATTAACAGTTACATTAGCTAAAATCTCTACCTTAGAAGCTAGAAACAAACAACATCCTTCCTTAGAGATAACAAATGACCTACGTATTGAAACTGACAAATGAATGCATCTCCTTAACAAAGACTTTACTAAGACACTTTTGCGCACTAAGGCTAGATACTACGCTCAAGGATACAAAGCAGGAAAACTTTTAGCCTCAAAACTCAAGCACCAGCAGGCAAAATCTAGAATCCCCTTTTTAATACATCCTACAACTAAAGCAAAACTTATTGACCCAAGAGATATAGCGGAACAATTTCGTCTCTATTACAATGACTTATATAATCTTAAGGATAGCTCATCCCTTCCAGCTGATTATGACTCCCTAGTCAAAGACTTCCTAGATAGAGCCAAGTTACCTCGGCTTTCCCAGACTAACTTAACCTTGTTAAATGCCCCAATCCGAGAACCTGAATTGAATAAACTAATCTTATCCCTCCACCTATGCAAATCCCCAGGCCCTGACGGGTTGTCAAATGAGTATTATAGACATTATTATGCTACCTTAGCCCCCTTCCTTCTTCCTTTGTTTCAAAATACGATGTCTGGTTCTCCCTTCCCTTCAGATATGCTGATAGCACTGATTGTTACACTACCCAAATCGGGTAAATCTCCTGACTCTCCCCAAAACATTAGACCGATCTCCCTTTTGAACTCTGACATAAATTTTTTTACTAAATTGATTGCTTCTAGGCTAACCTCAATCCTTCCCCAATTAATAGGTGATGATCAATTTGGTTTCGTGAAAGGCAGACAGGCATCTGACAATACAAGACACCTGTTCAATATCCTTAACGTTGCCGAGTTACGTAACACGCCTATGGTTTAGGTTATGTCACGGCCTCGGTGTGTGCCGCAACATTTTCGCCGCGCATGCTGGTTGCCGGTGGCAACTTGTTTTTATGCATGTGTGTGCGCTTTCCCTTTTAGGATGTTTCCTTTCCCTGCTTTGGTGTGCACGGGGTTAAGGTGTGCTTGGTAGGTGTGGTGGGTGTGACCTCAGGCCTATATGTTGGTGTGGTGGAGCCTGAGTGTCAGTTTGGTTTGTTTGTCAGCTTGGTGTGGAGCTCTGCTCCTGGGCTGAATGATACTGTCTGTGTGAGCTATCCTTATTTGTTATTTTGTATTTCTTGCTTTGTCTGTTGTCCCCTCCGGTGTGTTTGTGTCATTTCTCCCCCCACCTGGTGTATGTATTTATGGTGCGGGTTTTGCTTGGAGGTTTGATTGTTGTATGAGGCTCCGAAAGGGGCGGGCTTTCCCGGAGGGGTTTAAGCGAAGAATCGCCTGTGGGCTTTTCCAGCTTGGAGCCACCTTCCATCATGGCTACGGCAGGTAAGTGAGGATTGCATAGTTATGTTACTGTGTAACTTACCTGCCGTACTGTTTAGCCCATGGCCTTCTATCCTGCTTGCCACTGGGCCATTTGAGACACCATTCATCCGTGGTGTTGGATGAATGGGTGGTATAGTAGGGGCAAAGGTTGGTGAGCATGAGCCACCTTACCTTCTGAGGCGGCTCATGCGGTAGGAGTCTAAGGTGAGTTCAGGGTTGTGCTAGGTGGTGACCTGCTCCCTGTTCCTTCCTATATGGCATGGTAGTCTCTGCCTTTGCACGGTGGGGGGTTTTCCCCACTACCCGCCGTGACAGGTTACCCTTGATGCGGAAAAGGCGTTTGACATTATGCCTTTTTTGTTCTTGAATCAATGGGTTTTTCTGGCCCCATTAATCATGCAATCCGTAGTCTGTATTCGGACCCTATAGCAATTTTTTTTGTCAATGGCGTACTATCAAAAAGCTTTCATATTACTAATGGTTCCCGTCAAGGCTGCTCCCTTTCCCCTCTTTTATTTATTTTAGCCTTAGAACCTTTAGCTCAACACATCCGCCTTTCTCCTGATATACATGGTTTACAAATAGGAACAGTATCGCATGTAATATCTCTATACGCAGATGATATTATCTTAACAGTTACTGAACCAAGCCACTCACTACGTCATGCATTTTCAATCATATCCCACTATGGTTGTCTTTCATACTACAAAATTAACAATTCCAAATCCCAAGCACTTCCTATTAATATTCCATTGACAGAACTAAGAGCCCTAAAAAATATGTTCCCACTTGATTGGCAAACATCATACCTCCCATATTTGGGAATTAAGCTGACCTACCCTTGTTCACTCGCATACCAACTCAATTATGTACCCCTTCTCTCAACTATGTCGAAGGATTTCGCAAACTTTAATATGCAAGAGATTTCATGGGTTGGAAGAATAGCGTCATTCCAAATGATGATTCTGCCCAAGTTGATTTATCTGTTCCGGGCACTACCAATCCCAGTACCTGATTCCTTTTTTAAAGAATCTCATAAAACTCTCAACAGCTACATATGGAAATCTAGACGCCCCAGAGTGGCCAAATCCATTATGTTCAGAAGGAAACAGGCCGGTGGTCTAGGCCTTCCTTGCATCAAAGACTACTTCCATACTATCAACCTTTCTTTTACTAGAGAGTGGTGGAACCCTTCTTCGGCAAAACCATGGGTCAATATGGAATCCCATCTAACCCCAAATGGTTCACTGAAAGATCTCCTCTGCTTATCTCTATTATAACCTGGAAGTGTTGATCACCCTTTAATTATGGTGAAACACGCCATTAAACTGTGGTCTAAGTTCCATTCAACACAGGGTATAGCTAACCTTAACATATTATCAGATGTATTGATGACTACCCTATATATGTGCATACGTGATATTGATCTCTCCACCTGGACAGCGGCTGGTATTTTGTCATCCGCTCAACTAGTGGAAAACTCAGTCATGATTTCTTTTGATCGAATTTGCCAAATCTACCACTTACCTACTTCTCAATTTCTCTCTTACATGAGAATACACCACTGCCTCAGCAGTCTCCTCCTCACTCCTCCTAAATCCCAGCCGGACGTTGTTAGGATTTTCCAAACTCCTACCTTATTTAGACATCATACAACTGACCATCTATACAACATATTGAACGATAAGTCCAAATTCTTCAAATCCCCCCCGTATTGAAATGGGAAAGTGAATTGCGATTATCATTTTCAGAGGAAAGATGGGCTGAGGCAGTCCGCTTTATTGGGGCTACATTTAAATGTGTTACACATTATGAAGCAGGGATTAAAACCTTACTTAGGTGGTATTATACCCCCCAACGCCTAAGCCTCATATACCCAGGAGCTTTGGCTTGTTGTTGGCGAGAATGTGGTATCACCGGATCCCTTCTTCATATTCTTTGGGCATGTCCAAAACTCACCCCATATTGGCGTTCGATTTTTGATTTGATAATGCAAACTACTGGAGTCCAGGTGTCTCCATATCCCGCATTAGCACTATTATTCCTTCACATAGACGATCTTCCCTATGAAGACAGGACATATTTTACTCAGTGCTAAACTAGTGTTCACTAGACACTGGAAAGAAGTGAATCCACCTGCACTTTCGGAAGTGATCCATACTATGAATACCACATGTAGATATGAGAGACTTCTCCCAGATTCATTGTTAAATCCGACCTTAAGGCATAGGACCTGGTCCTCTTGGATGTTGAGTCCCCTCTATAAGCCATGAATAATACATTACCTATAAACTCGGTCAGGCTGCTGCGTTGCTCGATAGACCTCATATTCATCTTTTTTATTGGTTCCTACTAATCAATGTTATTTGGATCATTGCTCTGTATTCTGAATAACTGTCATTTCTCTGAGGGTTTTGTGCCTCACCCTCATCTACACTGTTAATGGTGTTACACCAGTCTTTTCTCCATTACATATTTACTTTGTAAATTGAATAACGAATGTTATTTTACGCTTTACAAAATCAATAAAAATGATTATTCATAAAACAGCGTTCATGCCTTTCTATACCCCTGGAGAATTGTTTGAGTCCTCCCCCTGGTTTGCTAAAAAAGAGTTTACTTGGTTAGTGGATTCCTGCACAGGTCCACTTTACCATATAGCAAGAAGAATGGGTCTAAACCAGGGCTGGTTCCCCTCCTTCCAAGGGGCCCAAAGCAGCCGCGAGTGCTGCCTGAATGGAATGGATGTTTTTGAATTTTGACTACTATTAAACCAAGTATTTCACAATTTTAAAATTCCTGTCTACAGCTTACACCGGAAACAGTTAAAGGGGTTTTGCCATCCCAGACAATGGGGGCATATCGCTAGGATATGCCCTCATTGTCTGATAAGTGCAGGACCTACAATGAGAACGGAGCGGGGAAATGAATTGAGGGTGCACTGCGCATGCTCAGCCACCTTCCATTCATTTCTATGGGGCCACTCGGCTATTTCCGTCTGCCCCATAGAAATGAATGGGAGCAGGGGCTGCGCTCCCATTCACTTCTGTGGGAGCAGCGGGGAGATAGCCTAGCGATATGCCCTCATTGTATGTGATGGGCACATTTAAAGGGGTATTCCCAACACCTGCACTTACCTTCAGCACCGTGATGTTCCAGGCGAAGCTTTCTATGGCTTTACTGAGTTTTCTGCCTTTCAGTCCTTCCTTTGTCCCCAGACTATGCAGTTCCTCGTGAAATTCCATCCCTACACAGAGCAAAGACAAAAATGGAAAGTCTACAGGAGAGAACCATGTAGAGCTAGACAAAAGAACTGTGTTGTCTAGACACTTTTACCTCCAGGAGATGAAGATTATTACCGTAATTATGACATCTTTGTTGTTTCTATGACTGTGTAGGATAATTTGTCAATACTAAGTGTAGTCAAAGCTTCCAAATAAAGAAATGCATAAAACAGTAGTGGTGTTAAAGGGGTTCTGCAGTTTGTTTAAACTGATGATCTATCCTCTGGATAGATCATCAGCATCTGATCGGCGGGGGTCCGACAGCCGGGACCCCCGCAGATCAGCTGCTTGAGAAAGCAGCGGCGCTCCAGGAGCTCCGTTGCCTTCTCACTGTTTACCGCAGGCCCAGTGACGTCACGACTAGTATACACTGGCCTGGGCTGGGCTAAGCTCTGTTCACTTGAATGGAGCTTAGCCCCACCCAGGCCAGTTGATACTAGTCGTGACGTCACTGGGCCTGCGGTAAACAGCGAGAAGGCCGCGGCACTCCTGGAGCGCCGCTGCCTTCTCAAACAGCTGATCGGCGGGGGTCCGGGGTGTCGGACCCCCACCGATCAGATGCTGATGATCTATCCAGAGGATAGATCATCAGTTTAAACAAACTGCAGAACCCCTTTTTAGTTATAAACTGATAGATTAAAATGATTAAAATTATTTGGCATCAAAACTTTTTTCACAACAGCAGTCAAACTTCTCTTTCATAGAAGAAATGGTAAAAAAACAACAAGTTAAAATGAAAAAGGCCTAGACAAAGGGAGTCATTTATTAAGCTAAAATACGCCTATATTAGGCGTATTTCAGGCGCAGATTGCAGCGCAACGGAGCCTCTTCATAACTTCGGCGGAACCACTGCCAGCTTAGGGGTTTAATTAGACCGGCGTCTGAAACACCAGTCTTAATAAATGTGCCCCTAATTTTATAGTAAGGCCAGTTTCAGACAAGGACGATTTGTCCCCATCCACATATATTTAAAATAAAATCAGGAATTAAAGCTATGCTGTGAATTTTCATATAGACTTGCACTGCAAAGTTGACTCGACGGCAAAATCCAAATGCAATACATGCATTTTATTGCAGATTCACTATGGTTTAGCCTTGGATTCAAAACACACTGTGGATTATTTTGTGCATCTGAATTTTACCTTATAATTAATGAGAAGGTAATGTGGAAATAACATAATGCAGTAAAATTGATTCACTGTCCTAAGAAAAATAAAATTCATGTGAAAAATAAAAGTGGTTGAGCCAAGATTTGAAGTTATTGCCTATACACAGGACAGAGGATAATGAAGTGATCGAGGGGAAGTCCAACTGCTGGTACCCCCCCCCCCCCCCCCCCCAATGATCCAGAGGATGGGGGTCCTGTACCACCAATCTGATGGAGCGGCAGATCGGGCATGTGCTCTGCCACACCATTCATTCTCTATGGGACTACTGGAGATAGCCAAGTACAGCACTTATTTCTGGTGGTCCCATAGAGAAGGAATGGAGTTGCAGGGTACATGCTCAAACTGCCGCTCCATTAGAACAGGGGAACAAGACCTATGTTCTCAGGATTTGTGGGAATCCCAGTAGTTGGATCCCCAGTGATCAGTTATGAGGATAGGGGATCATTTCAAAATTGGCACAATCCCTTTAAGCAACTTTGAAATGTGATTTCCATTTTAAAACACAAAGCTTGATTAGTCTGATTCTGCAGTCATACTCTTTTCCATAAGTGTCCTGCTACTTGCTTATAGAGGACCTGTCACCAAAAATGCAATGCAATCTGAAAGCAGCATGTAATAGAGCAAGAGGAGGATTGGTATATAGTTTTATAGGAAAAGGTTCAGTAAAAGCTGTAATTTATACATTTATATCTCTGCTATTTCTACTTCCTGTGAACAGCTATCGGTACAGGAGGGAGGTGATTGAATACAGAGATAGCTGCCATCGCTGAGAACACCTCCCTCCTGTACCGATAGCTCTTCACATGGTTTTCAGTTTTACTGAACCTTTTACCACAAAAATACATATATGTCTGCTCATCTTCTCCTGCTCTATAAAATGCTGTCTGCAGATTGCACTGCATTTTTTGGCGACAGATTCTCTTTAAAGGGAACCTGTCACCCGCTTTAATGCCCCACAACCAAAAGCCAATTCTGCTTAGGCTACTTTCACACTAGCGTTTCAAATTCTGCTATAGAGATCCGTCATAGGATCATAGGATCTCAATAGCCGAAGAAAACGCTTCAGTTTTGTCCCCATTCATTGTCAATGGGGACAAAACTGAACTGAACGAAACAGAATTCTCCAAAATGCATTCCGTTCCGTTTGGTTGTGTCCCCATCCCAGATAGAAAAACGCTGCAAGGTGTGGTGCGGAGCAAGATGGATCCGTCCTGACACACAATGTAAGTCAATGGGGACGGATCCGTTTTCTCTGCCACAATAGGATATACGGATATATAAGACATAATACAACAGGATCCGTTCATGATGGATGCATGCGGTTGTATTATTGTAACGGAAGCGTTTTTGCAGATCCATGACGGTTCCGCAAAAAATGCTAGTGTGAAAGTAGCCTTATATTTATCATTAGCTAGTTGACAAGCCACAAATTGCCTCTGCCTGATGCCCCATTACTGTGCAATTCATACATGAAATTTTCCTGCCCAATATGTTAATGTGCTGAAATGAGTCCCATAAGGTTCTAGTACCAGAGATGAGTCCGGCGTGTGTTCACTTTTCCTGCATAGCAGCGACCCCATGTCCTTGATTGACACCCTCCTACATCCACCTTATCTTCCCTACCATTCAAAATCTCATGCCTGCGCATCTAGGCATCTGGGCAGTAAAACCCTCTCCGCTACTTTCTTGCCCTTTTTGGTTTCCTGTGCTTTAGGAGCAGGGTTGGGCTAGAGGCACTGTCACTCTTGGAGAGAGAGGTTGGTTTACGGATGGAAAGGAACAACCCTGCTGATGTTGGGTGCAAAATCTATAACAGAGGATTATTAAAGGGATCCTCAGGATAGTTCATCAATAACTGATCTGTGGGAGTCCGAGACTCGGCACCCCCGCCAATCAGCTGTTTGACAAGGAGGCGGCGCTCCATGCGAGTGCTGCTTCATGGTCATTACACTACTTGTTGTCTCCTGTGGACCGGCGGCATAATGTGAATGGAACAAGTACTTGTAATTACACTGCACTTCTGAGCCGACGTGTAGTGTAATGAAGAGGAACCGGTGCTTGCACGGAGCGCCACCTCCTCTTCAAACAGCTGATTAGAGGGGGGGGCCAAGGTGTCGGACCCCCACAGATCAGATGACCTGATCATCAATATAAATCACTGCACAACCCATTTAAGGTATTGCTGGATGAATTGCAAAATCAAAGCCGGATACTTAAGAGTTTGGGTAAGGGCTCGTTCACATGAATGTTTTTTGCGTTCCGTATATACGGGCCATTCTTTGCGTTCCGTATACGGAACCATTCATTTCAATGGTTCGGCAAAAAAACCTAAATGTACTCCGTATGCATTCTGTTTCCGTATTTCCGTTCAAAGATAGAACATGTCCTATTATTGCCCGCAAATCACGTTCCGTGGTTCCATTCAAGTCAATGGGTCCGAATAAAAAACGGAACACATACAGAGTGTACTCCGTATGTCTTCTGTATCCGTTCCGTTTTGGCGGAACCATCTTTTGAAAATTTTGTGCCCAGCTCAATTTTTTCTATGTAATTACTGTATAGTGTATATGCCATACGGAAAAACGGAACGGAATCAGAAACACTACTGAAACATAAAACGGAAAAACTGATCTGTTAAAAACGGCCTGCAAAACGCTGAAAAAGCCATACGGTCATGTGAACGAGCCCTAAAAGCTAGTGGAGTGGTATATGAGTTGGATTGTGGTGTGTAAAAACAGGTGACAGGTTCCCTTTAACTGAATATATGTTAGCTGGGGCAGCAATTTGGCTACATGATTACAACACTGTATTCAGTTACCATGTAGACACACAGATCTGCCTAAGGGCTATGTGTGTTCAATTAAGAATAGCTGAAAGGATTATTCATTTTACATTTTAGATGATTTAGGCCCCTTTCACATGAGCGAGTATTCAGCGCGGGTGCAATGCGAGATGCGAACGCATTGCGCTCGCAAGAAATCCGAACCCATTCATTTCAATAGGGCTGTGGACATGAGCGTCGGTTTTCATGCATCACTTGTGCGTTGCGTGAAAATCGCAGCACGTTCTATATTCTGCGATTTTCACGCAACGCTGGCCCCATAGAATTAAATGGGGCTGTGTGAAAATCACATTGCATCCGTAAGCAAGTGCGGATTTGATGCGTTTTTCACGGATGGTTGCTAAGAGATGTGGTTTGTATACCTTCAGTTTTTTTATCATGCGCGTGCAAAACGCATTAAATCGCATTGCACCTGAGTGATAAAAACTGAACAACTGAACGCTATCGCATACTAAACTGAATGCCCTTGCTTGGAAATTGCTCCTTTTTCACTGAACGCATTTGTAACGCACCCGGACCTAACCCGCTCATGCTCGTCTGCAAGGGGCCTTAGAAAAAAGATCATGCAGCACAAGCTTCAGACTCTTTATGAATTACTTGTGGCTTTTATCTGGATCTCTACACAATACAGTAAGAATACTTAATAATTGTGATTTCTGTATGCAAAATAAAATAATTGGGGTCTCACCTGTTTTCTGGCACTGCAATATCTTCTCGTGGATTCCATCTGCTCCCTCAATCAGAGATCGGCTCTCTTGTATCATCTGTGAGACGAAACAAACACACAGGTCCATCATTCTGGACATTATCCTCCCAGACAAGCAGCAAGATCACAATACAATTCTTTCATCTGGTTTTATAGCACTAAGGCCGAATGCATACGGCCGTGTTCCGCGGCCGAGAGCGGTCCGTGGTATGCCGGGCTGGATTCCTGTTCAGAGCAGGAGCGCACAGCGTCATTAGTTGCTATGACGCCGTGCGCTTCATGCCGCCGCTGCTGTACAGTATCAGCTGTTTGATAAGGCACCGGCGCTCCTGCGAGTGCTGTGAGGTTAGGTCATCAGTATCAAAATCTCAGAAAACCCATTTAACCACTTAAGGACCACAGGTTTATACCCCCCTAGTGACCAGGCCCTTTTTTACAAATCGGCACTTCACAACTTTAACGGTTTATTGCTCGGTCATGCAACTTGGCACCCAAATGAATTTTACCTCCTATTCTTCTCACAAATACAGCTTTCTTTTGGTGGTATTTGATTGCTGCTGAGATTTTTCATTTTTCTGATATTAATCAAAATAGACTGCAATTTTCTCAAAAAATGTGTATTTAAATTTTTCTGGTAAAATTGTTCAAATATAATTACATTTCTATACAAGTTTGTGTCAGAATTTATTGTGCTACATGTCTTTGATTAAAAAAAAATCCAATAAGTGTATATTTATTGGTTTGCGCAAAAGTTATAGCGTTTACAAACTATGGTACAAAAATGTGAATTTCCGCATTTTGAAGCAGCTCTGACTTTCTGAGCACCTGTCATGTTTCTTGAGGTGCTAGAATGCCAGGATAGTATAAATACCACCCAAATGACCCCATTTTAGAAAGAAGACACCCCAAAGTATTTGCGGAGGGGCATGGTGAGTTTATGTATGATTTTTTTTTTTTTTTCACAAGTTAGCAAAAAATTACACTTTCTGAGGAAAAAAAAATAATAAAGTTTCCATTTCTGCTAACTTCTTGCAAAAAAAAAATAAAGAAATCTCCCACGGACTCACTATGCCCCTCAGTGAATACCTTGGGGTGTCTACTTTCCGAAATGGGGTCATTTGTGGGGCGTGTTTACTGTTCTGGCATTTTGGGCGCGGCTAAATTGTGAGCAACCCTGAAAAGCCTAAAGGTACTCGTTGGACTTTCGGCCCCTTTACGCACCTAGGCTGCAAAAAAGTGTCACACATGTGGTATCGCCGTACTCAGAAGAAGTAGGGCAATGAGTTCTGGGGTGTATTTTTACATATACCCATGCTGGGTGAGAGAAATATCTCTGTAAATTGACAACTTTGTATAAAAAAAAATTAAAAGTTGTCATTTACAGAGATATTTCTCACACACAGTACGGGTATATGTAAAAATACACATGAAAACACATTGCCCTACTTCTCCTGAGTACGGCGATACCACACGTGTGACACTTTTTTGCAGCCTAGGTGCACAAAGGGGCTCAAATTCCAATGAGCACCTTTAGGATTTCACAGGGCATTTTTACGCATTTGGATTCCAAACTACTTCTCACGCTTTAGTGCCCCTAAAATGCCAGGGCAGTTTAAATACCCCACAAGTGACCCCATTTTGGAAAGAAGACACCCCAAGGTATTCCGTGAGGGGTATGGTGAGTTCATGTAGAATTTTATTTTTTGTCACAAGTTAGTGGAATATGAAACTTTGCAAGAAAAAAAAAATATATATTTCCACTAACTTGTGCCAAAAAAAGAAATCTTCTATGAACTCGCCATGCCCCTCACGGAATACCTTGGGGTGTCTTCTTTCCAAAATGGGGTCACTTGTGGGGTATTTATACTGCCCTGGCATTTTAGGGGCCCTAAAGCGTGAGAAGTAGTTTGGAATCCAAATGCGTAAAAATGCCCTGTGAAATCCTAAAAGTACTCTTCAGCGGAATACCCCTTTTTTGGCATTTTGGGCTAACTAAATTTAGGGGGTATTCCTCTGAGACTACCCAGGAAAAAGAGCACACCTGCCTAGTAAAAAGGAGTGCTTATGAAGTAAAGCTGCGATCGCTAATAAAGATCCAAAAAGCTCAAAAGTGATCTTTATAGCGCGGCAGCGATTTTACAGTGTTTTTGCAGTGATCAGAAAAAAAAAAAAATTATGTCACTGCGGTGGGGTGGAATGAACGCAAGTGTGGGCACAAGATCAGGCCTGATCGGGCGAACACTGCGTTTTTTGTAGAGCCTAAGGTGACCCTAATGTACTGATATAGATCTGATTGCGATCAGTCTTGATCACTTACAGATACTATATAGTACTAGTGCTGATTAGCGACAGCGATGATATACCTATTTGGTTATTTAAAAAATCTACAGCCTGCCAGCCAATGATCAGCGCTGGCAGGCTGTAGTCAAACTCGTCTTCTGTGCAATCCTGTGAACGCGCACTCCTGTGAGCGCGCGTTCACAGGAAATCTCAGGCCTCACGAGATGACGCCAATAGGCGTCACTGAGAGAGCTGCCATCCGGACGCCTATCGGCGTTACCGTGACGGCAAGTGGTTAAGCATGTGTCCACACTGGGCATATAGCTTTGGATGTTCTGCCACGGAACTGCAAGCAAAAAATCCACCGATTTTTTACAGCAGCAAAGTGCAGGAGATTTGCATCTTATTCACCCATTGCATGAAACATCTGCATGGAAACTGGCATGTAGTGATTTAATCTGCAACAAATACACATGTAACGCATTCTGCAACATATTCTTTGTTGATTTTTCTGCTGCTTTACATATAACAAGTGGACATATGTAAGGATATTTTCACAAAGTGGATTGTCCATGTGGAATTTGGTGCAGCTTCCAGACAAAAATCTGCATGAAAACCCACCCCCCGTAAAGGTACGGCCACAGTTTTTGAGGCAGATCTGTCTGCAAGATTTTTTGCCAGGGTCAGATGTAAGTTTAAAAGGAATCGGAAATATCAAGGAAGGGTTTATAATTCTCTTCCCTGGAGGATCCACTTCTGGCTTCGGCTGGAAATCCTGCAGTCAGCTCTGCCTCAAAACCTCATCCAAAAACTCTGTGTGGCTGTACTCTTAATCTGCCTTCCATTGTTATCAATAGTAAATCTGCTCTGTAGTTCATAGATTGAAAAAATCCACATCTCCACATCACGGAAGATAATCAACATGTTCACTCTTGGTGAACCAAAATCCACTTCATATGGAAAGCCACATGAAAAAAAACAAAAAACGGAAAATGCAGATTTAATTCCTAAATTAAAATCAGTTTGCTAATATAACTGTGTAATACACCGCCTTACAGGATATATCCAACCTAAATTCTTCATCTGGCATTTCATAGATATGTATCAGAAAACTTCTAGAACAACCTGGTTGTGATGACAATCTGTTACGACCAGGCTGTCTTTCCATTCCTTCAAATCTATACTATAAGATGTGAAATGTACAAACTGTAAATTGAGGGGTTCCATCATATACTGAGAACATTCCAAAGAGAGAATATCCCAAATTACCTTACCTGTCTTCTACATTTAAAGATTTTTTTATGATGCACATTTTTATCAAACTCAAATAGCTGCAAATAGACAACTTTACAACTCAGACCAAGCCATTTGGCCCATAGGAAGGCTAGGAAAACCCCCTGGAAAAAGACTCTCCCTCCTGACTCTATGGAGACTCTAATGTCAGATAAATTCCTAGAATCAAATTAAACCTGTAATGCTGTGGGTGTGGCCCCAATGTGCCTACTGAATGGATCTGCCTTGGGGCTACTCCTGAGTATGTTGTCAAGGTGGACCCTAGTTTTCATGCTGTATGGGGATCTGGACTTTACTGTAGGGCCACCAACTCGCTACCGCTAGGAGTAAGTCTCCATTTAGAGGCTGCTGACCCTGGCTGGTTAAGAGATACAGATGTGTTGCACCAATGGGACGACAAGAGTATGGACAGTGGGCAAGCCAAGGTCAGGATTGACAGAGTTCCAACAGTACAGCAGTCAGGCAATAGGACAGGGCAGGTGGCATAGGGTCAATACAGAGATCAGGCTGGGGTCAGGACAGTCAGCACAGAGTTGATCCGGTAAACAAGCAGAGGTTGGGCACGGGAGTTCAGAACAGTACAGTGCACCTTTGCAGGACTAGGCAAGCTGAGAACCTATAGGTCAAGCACCTTACCATAGAGGAAGGAACTCTGTATAACCAAGGAAACACTGCAATTGGATGAGGACAGATTAGCCTGTGTGTGCACTGGCCCTTTAAGAGCTGAGGAGGGTGCATACGCCCTAAGGAAGCAGGCAGCAAGAAGGGACCCTGCAACAACGGAGACCGTGGATCGCGAGTGAGAATTCTGGTGGCTGTGTCCGTTGTGAGAGATGCTGGTGGGCACAGACCGCCATCATCCCAAAATCCATAGGTCCATCTTATTATAACTGGATGCTATAAGTAATAAAACAAAGGTCTTGTTCATTTCGAAATTGTGTTATTGACTTTTTCAGTACATCCTCTTGTGGTAGACATTATTAACCACTCTAACAGTAAAGAACCCTTTCCTTTATTGAGGTTGCAAAAGCCTTTTATCTTAAAATAATTATATCCTCTAGTCAGATGTCCACTAATCTTTGTTGAACAAGCCCAGTTTTGCCATCCTTCCTATGTAAGAGAACCCTACCATTTGACCATTACTATAATTGCATCACCATCTACTGATCTCCAAGACCCATTTTACACCATGCAGCCCAACAGACCCACACACTTAACCTTACAGGATGGTTTTACAGACTTAGGCATTTCTGTGTCTAATTAGACACATGTAAGGGGTAACCAGTTAGTTCCAGTATAAATAAAATGACATTTACAGACCCTCCAAAAGGATCATGCTCATGTCGCACTTACAGCTAAACATTTATAGCTAAGTCTTGCCCGTGTACTATTACTTTGCCTTGGCAACGGACAAGCAAGATCCTGAGATGTAAGACTCTCTTGCATGTCTGCATCAAGTAGACCCCCCCACCTGCACTTTCAGTGTTAGGAAACGCATAAAAATTCATCAACTGAAATGGACTTTGCTGCCGATATTAGAGATAATGTTAAAATATTTAGATTAAAAGACACAATTAAATAGAACAGACTTCCGTGGAAAATTCCAGGAGGAATCTTTTGTAGGAATGCTTGTTCTCTTGAAAAATCAAGTAGTTTTCCGTTACAAGGGAGATGCCCCGCAGGCTCTGGTATAAACACTATGCTTTGTTATAGTAAAGATGTAAAGGTGATGGAGCCTCTGAAACCAGCTCCCGCAGAGATTTCACTAACTGGCATGGTGACAGGATCCAATACTGATTAGGAGATGGAGAAATCTGTAGTGAAATTAAAATAAAAGCTGGTGTGAAAAGAAACAGTTTAGGTTTTCATTGATTACACCATTATAGATCAGTTCTACATGGGCTGACAGGCTGATCAATAGCGGCTACGTGGACAGGAATGACTGTGCTATGGAGGTGGGTGTGGAGCCACTGTGTCAAACAACAGATTTGGCTTTGGGCTACTAGTAGGGGATATTATCCTGGCAATCTCCTATTTTTCACCCTTTAAACCCTGTACAGGGATCTGGACTTCACTGCAGGGGAACCACCAGGCCGCAACCTCCTTGAGTACTCCCTGTATGATTGACTGCTGACCCACAGAGGTCCGGGCACTGATGAAAAACACAGAGAGATCAGGCAAAACCGTAGTCAGGGACAGGCAAAGTCCAGGGCAGGAAGAGTACATGCAGCATGGTAACCGGTCCAAAGTCAGGGTGGACAGCGAAGGGTCAATGCGGAGGTCAAGCACAGGTCAGGTCAGGCAGCGGAGGATTACACTCCAGAAATGAGCAGAAAGTTAGTACACAAGCAGACAACAAAAACTGCACACCTTCGCAGGATACTAGCTAGCTAGCTAGGAAACCTATTGCTAATGCACCCTCCCACAGGGGAAGGTACCTTAAGAAATACCCAGAATTAACCATCCATAGGCTGCAGCAGATTAGGGTGCACGCACTGGCCCTTTAAGAGGCGAAGAGAGCAAGCATGCCATACAGATAGAAAGGGCCTTGCCGGCAAGAAGGCCGCAGTCTGCGTAGAGGGACAGGGCAACCCTGTCAGCCGGGAAGAAGAGAGCAGGAGGCAGGTCCAGGTTGCTAAAATACAGAAACTTGGAACTGGTTAGTTAGGCAACAGTAGAGTCACTTGTCACAAACAGATTTAATCCCTTCCTTTCTCATGACCGTATTCAATTAAGTAATAGGATGTCATATTGATGGCAGGTAGGGATGAGCGAACCCATGGTAGTTCGGGTTCAGGACCCAAACTTGACCCTGAATTCCATTGAAGTCAATGGGGACCCGAACTTTACTTTATAATTTTTCGTAACATGGTTATATAGGGATATAATGCAAAACAATATCGCCTTTTGGAGGTTAAAAAAAAAAAACTCACCTCATCCACCTTAGTGCTACAGCAGCTTCTTCTGTCCTCACTTAACAGGACCTGGCAAAGGACCTGCGATATATGTGATGACATCACCACGTGGGAGAGTGTGGTGACGTCATCATTGCGGTATATAATCACTTAAACATTTCTTACAAGCTAGTCTTTATCTGTAGATAGTGTACACTGTGTGAATCAGAGCGCTGGTTTCCAAAAGGTTTGTGTGGTTAATGTCAGTGCTAGTACCGAAGCTATCAATGTGAATAGTGTCAAAAGTAACATCATTTCATGGTAACAACAAAAGGAAGACCTTTCACAAACCTCCATGCGTTCCATTTAAATTGCCTACAACGGCACAGAATTCCGCTTCTTCCCATGAATATCTTAAAAAATTGCCATCTCTTACAATAGAAACAGAAGTTGGAGATAGGAGCCTGGAATTATCCCATTACACGATGAAGATGTTACTCTGCATCAGTAAAGCTACTTTGCTGTGCACAAAACTGGTGATAACCGTCTGGAACCAAATGTCTTGTGTTAAAATATGGAAATGTGTCGTTTAGGCCAATATTTTAATAAAGAACTACAATTCGCTTGGCTATCATCTGAAACATATTCACACTCCGTAGCGGGGGGGGGGGGGGGGGGGCAGGTGAAACGTAGGATGGTTTAGGGCTCTTTCACACCTGCGTTCTTTTCTTCCGGCATAGAGTTCCGTCGTCAGGGCTCTATGCCGGAAGAATCCTGATCAGTTTTATCCTAATGCATTCTGAATGGAGAGAAATCCATTCAGGATGCATCAGGATGTCTTCAGTTCCGGAGCGGAACGTTTTTTGGCCGAAGAAAATACCGCAGCAATGCTGCGCTTTTTGCTCCGGCCAAAAATCCTGAACACTTGCCGCAAGGCCGGATCCGGAATTAATGCCCATTGAAAGGCATTGGTCCGGATCCGGCCTTAAGCTAAACGTCGTTTCGGCGCATTGCCGGACCCGACATCTAGCTGTTTCTGAATGGTTACCATGGCTGCCGGGACGCTAAGGTCCTGGCAGCCATGGTAGAGTGTAGTGGGGAGCGGGGGAGCAGTATACTTACCGTCCGTGCGGCTCCCGGGGCGCTTCAGAGTGACGTCAGGGCGCCCCAAGCGCATGGATCACGTGATCGCATGGATCACGTCATCCATGCGCATCGGGCGCTCTGACGTCATTCTGGAGCGCCCCGGGAGCCGCACGGACTGTAAGTATACCGCTCCCCCGCTCCTACTATGGCAACCAGGACTTTAATAGCGTCCTGGCTGCCATAGTAACACTGAACGCAATTTGAAGACGGCTCCGTCTTCAAATGCTTTCAGTACACTTGCGTTTTTCCGGATCCGGCGTGTAATTCCGGCAAGTGGAGTACACGCCGGATCCGGGCAACGCAAGTGTGAAAGAGGCCTTAATTAGATATATGTATATGTATATTTAAAAGGATGGAACATCCAATTAGTATTAACCGATTTAGAAAGATTAATGGTGACAGTTTCTTTGTTAAAGGGCATCTGTCAGCAGGTTTGTACCTATGACACTGGCTGACCTGTTGCATGTGCACTTGGCAGCTGAAGGCATCTGTGTTGGTCCCATGTTCATATGTGCCCGCATTGCTGAGAAATATGATGTTTTAATACATGCAAATGAGCCTCTAGGAGCAATGGGGGTGTTGCCGTTACACCTAGAGGCTCTGGTCCCTCTGCAACTGTCAATTAAAATGCAAAGGGCGCAGCAGTTGCAGAGAGAGCAGAGCCTCTAGGTGTAACAACAACGCCTCTGTTGCTCCTAGAGGCTCATTTGCATGTATTAAAACATCATATTGCTCAGCAATGCGGGCACATATGAACATGGGACCAACACAGCTGCCTTCATCTGCAAAGTGCACAAATCTGCTGATGGATGCCCTTTAAAACCTAGCATCATCTATGACAGTGGAGATGTAATGCTCTCTGTTAAGTGTACACTACTATAAAAGTATTTATATATATATTGTCAGGGATCGCTGTCTCTCAGGGGGTCGTACTCACAGACGTCTTCACGGATACCAGGTTGTTTCACCTCCTTATTTGCAGGCTCCCTCGCGGCTCTCGGGGCCTCGGTTCCCTGCTTGCTTGGGGGCAGAGCTGAAGGCACAGTGAGCAGGGCAGATAGGATGCAACCCTGCCCCTTGCTTGTGCACCTTGTAATTCCTATGAGCTTGTAGTAAAGCTCAGATGAGGTGGCCGGACCGGGAGTGACTGCACATGCACAATAATATGTGTGCACTCACTCTCGTGAAACCCGGCTACCAGATCAGCCGGCTGATAGGGTTTCTGTACGCCTGCGTGGCCACCGCTGATAACATTACAGCGATGGCCGTAACCCCTAGAAACGAGCATGGAATTTTGGGCACTATAAAGAGGAATAAGAGGTGACAGAGGCAAATTGGAAAATGGATCTATATAACAGAAACCATCCTAGGACTACAAGGAAGTGATTAAATGGTGATTACTGAGGTGAGACAACCCTTTTAAAGTCCAAACGGTGCATTTATTTGGCAGCCTTCACACACCAGCACAAACAAAGCAAAAGAAACACCTACCCGTCTAGGCACTAACTAAACATATATGACGTGTCTCTCTGACTCACCTATACATCACAGTTCACACACTGTTTGAGGTGCAGCTTTCTCAGCCCAATAGTCTAGCAGCAACCAGGCTGTAGAAAATACGAGTCCCCCAAATTCCAGGCTATCTCCCAGCCTTGTGTCCCCTCAGCCTAGACCAGCTGAGACCACGCTCACAGTTCCTCAGCAGCACTCTGTTCAAAAGTCTTCTCTCTCTCTCTCTCTCTCTCAGACTGACAGCCTGGGACAGGTTTTTATTTCCCCTTAACTATCCCAAATGACACATGGAGATCCCTCAGGCTTAGGGGAAAACAGGCCCTGGCATGGGGTGGACTGGGGAGATCCCACTATCAAGCCTACCTTCCCCAGTCCAATAAAATACAGCCCATGAACTACTAAAGAAAGTCAGAAGTCAGTACCATCCTGGATCTTATTTACCTCACCCAGTTGAGGAACCTGGGTGAGATATACACCTCTTCCGGGACTTACTCACACATTTCACTGTTCACATCACCACATATACCCCCCTCCCCCCCCCCTTTTCTTCAGACCGCAGGTCTGGGGATTTTCCCACATCGTACCATGCCCTCTGGAAGATGTGGCCAGTGTCACCTCTTTTCCTTTATTCTGCCACACCCAGGCCAGCAGAGCTTGGTTTAATACCAACACTGATTCTCTACCCAGTAGAAAATGCCTAAGGAACTCCTGTGCCCATCTAATGGGTCGACCCTCTCTTTCTACTCTTTGACCTCGCTCTCCCTTTGTTTTGCATCGCTGCTTCAGCAGAGCATGCTTCTTACGGCTCACCCCTTTTCCACGCATCTGGACCACTTTTCCCTTCTTTTCAGCAGGGGATTCCTCAGGTTTGGGGCCAGATTCAGAGTTTTCTGCGTCTTCAGTGGCTTTTCCCACTTCAGCAGCTGCTCCTTTCGTCTTAACTTTGTTCTCTGCAGCACCTGGGGACTTCATTTCCTCATTCTGATTCTGACTCTTCTTTCTCTTCAGCAGTGGTTTCCTCAGATTTGGCATCAGTTTCAGAGTCCTCTGCTTCTTTGGTGGCTTTTTCCACTTCGGCAGACTCTCCTTCAGCCTCTTCTTTGGGCTCTGCAGCATCTGAGGATTTCTTCCACTCCAACACATTGGCCTTAGCTTCTTCAGCCTTTGTCTCTTTGGAGTTTCCATTCTCTTTGATAGCCTGCTCATCCTTCTCGGGCATGGCATCATATACTCTCCCTTTTAATTCCTCCTTTTCTTTCTCATCAAAGTTTAAGGCACTGGGGACATTAGGGTCCTTATCAGACTCTTCATCTTCTGGCATTCCCTCTAGAGAGTCACCCTGGATATCGTTCTGCATTCGTGTAGGCTCTAGGAGAGCCCTCTCACAGTAGTAGACAACATCTGCATGCTGGTCGTCTGTCTCCTCGCATTTTTTCCCCAGCAGACAGCTGGCTTTCTGGAAGACATGACCAGGTCCTGGCTACTCACTACCACGAGTCTCTTGGATTCAGCCTCCATATCAGCCACATTACCTGGTTCCACAGAACCATCTTCCATCTTCTCTGCCTCAGCTGGCACCACGGCACCACCATCTCCAGACCCATTCTTAACAGGCTCTGGCTGAGACTTCTTGGCACCTTTCAGAGGACTCTCCTCTTCAAGTTTCTCATTTTCCTTTGATTGAGCCAACCTGTCATCTCGAGAAGCTCTTGCCTCTAACTCTTTAAGTTTAGTCCTCATTTTTTTCACCTGCTGCTCGACAGCACGCTTAGCCTTCTCCAGCTCATAGCGGTAGACGTTCTTCCCGACGTCATCCTTTGAGCTCATGAGATCTTCCATCTCTGCTCTGAGTTGCCTGTTCAGCCTCTCAAATTCATCTCACTCCTCAAGTGCTTCTTCAAGGGCTCTAGCCAAGGAGAGGGCCTTGGTCTCCTTCTCCCGAGCATCAGTCTCCGCTCCGTCACATTTTTCGGCATACCGGGCCGAGGTGTTTTTTTCTTCAGCCAGGAGCTGGTCAAACTTTTCTGTTTCTTCTTCAACTTAGACACAATTTGTCTCTGGTGGTCCCGGTCTACCATCCGATCACGCAACTCTTGATCAAGTTGAGCAATCCTGACTTCCAACTGTCTTTTCTCCTCCAAGAGAGCAGATTTTCCTGAGATGCTGTTTGAGACCTCATAGCCAGCTCATCTCTTTCCTACTCCGCATGACCACGTCTGGATTGCTCAGAAGCTGCAAGTTCCTCTGGAAGTTGGAGAATTTCCGCTTCTATTTGTGACTCTAGTTCCTTTAGTTCATTCATCTCTTTCTGAGTCTCCTCTGACTCTTCTGAAGCTTTCTCCAGTTGCTCTGCGAGAACTAGTCCTTTCTCTAGTGTATCTAGGGACTGTGCGGAGCGGGCAAAAACATCTTCAAGTTTGCAGCCGTACTGACCTACCAGGCCCAGCTGGTAGTGAGCCTCTGCCAGCAGTCGGTCATGCTCTTCTAAACGCTCTTTTTGGTTGGTCAGACCTGCCAGGAAGTCTTCCACTGCCTGGGTATAATTCTCAGACCCTATGCTAATGTCTCCCCACTTATGTCTCATCCCGTCAAGTATAAAGTCATCTGGTCACTACTAGCAACTACCGTTGACAGTGACATGGTAGCTTCCCTCTCTGAGTTTCTATCGGTCACAGCACATATGTCTTACAGTTGCAAGAAAAAGTATGTGAACCCTTTGGAATTATATGGATTTCTGCACAAATTGGTCATAAAATGTGATCGGATCTTCATCGAAGTCACAACAATAGACAATCACAGTCTGCTTAAACTAATAACACACAAAGAATTAAATGCTACCATGTTTTTATTGAACACACCATGTAAACATTCACAGTGCAGGTGGAAAAAGTATGTGAACCCCTAGACTAATGACATCTCCAAGAGCTAATTGGAGTGAGGTGTCAGCCAACTGGAGTCCAATCAATGAGATGAGATTGGAGGTGTTGGTTACAGCTGCCCTGCCCTATAAAAAACACACACCAGTTCTGGGTTTGCTTTTCACAAGAAGCATTGCCTGATGTGAATGATGTCTCACACAAAAGAGCTCTCAGAAGACCTACGATTAAGAATTGTTGACTTCCATAAAGCTGGAAAGGGTTATAAAAGTATCTCTAAAAGTCTTGCTGTTCATCAGTCCACGGTAAGACAAATTGTCTATAAATGGAGAAAGTTCAGCACTGCTGCTACTCTCCCTAGGAGTGGCCGTCCTGTAAAGATGACTGCAAGAGCACAGCGCAGACTGCTCAACGAGGTGAAGAAGAATCCTAGAGTGTCAGCTAAAGACTTACAAAAGTCTCTGGCATAGGCTAACATCCCTGTTAGCAAATCTACGATACATAAAACACTAAACAATAATGGATTTCTTGGGAGGATACCACAGAGGAAGCCACTGCTGTCCAAAAAAAAACATTGCTGCACGTTTACAGTTTGCACAAGAGCACTTGGATGTTCCACAGCAGTACTGGCCAAATATTCTGTGGACAGATGAAACCAAAGTTGAGTTGTTTGGAAGAAACACACAACACTATGTGTGGAGAAAAAGAGCCACAGCACACCAACATCAAAACCTCACCCCAACTGTGAAGTATGGTGGTGGGGGCATCATGGTTTGGGGCTGCTTTGCTGCGTCAGGGCCTAGACGGATTGCTATCATCGAAGGAAAAATGAATTCCCAAGTTTATCAAGACATTTTGCAGGAGAACTAAAGTTGAGTTGTTTGGAAGAAACACACCACACTATTTGTGGAGAAAAAGAGCCACAGCACACCAACATCAAAACCTCACCCCAGCTGTGAAGTATGGTGGTGGGGGCATCATGGTTTGGGGCTGCTTTGCTGCGTAAGGGCCTAGACGGATTGCTATCATCGAAGGAAAAATGAATTCCCAAGTTTATCAAGACATTTTGCAGGAGAACTTAAGGCCATCTGTCCACCAGCTGAAGCTCAACAGAAGATGGGTGTTGCAACAGGACAACGACCCAAAGCATAGAAGTAAATCAATAACAGAATGGCTTAAACAGAAGAAAATACCCATTCTGGAGTGGCCCAGTCAGAATCCTGACCTCAACCCGATTGAGATGCTGTGGAATGACCTCAATAATGCGATTCACACCAGACATCCCAAGAATATTCCTAAAGAGGAATGGTCAAGAATTACTCCTGACCGTTGTGCACGTCTGATCTGCAACCACAGGAAACATTTGGTTGAAGTTATTGCTGCCAAAGGAGGTTCAACCAGTTATTAAATCCAAGGGTTCACATACTTTTTCCACCTGCACTGTGAATGTTTACATGGTGTGTTCAATAAAAACATGGTAACATTTAATTCTTTGTGTGTTATTAGTTTAAGCAGACTGTGATTGTCTATTGTTGTGACTTAGATGAAGATCAGATCACATTTTATGACCAATTTGTGCAGAAATCCATATCAGTCCAAAGGGTTCACATACTTTTTCTTGCAACTGTATATACCGCTCGGGTCATTATCAATCCTGACCACTAAGGGCACCGATGAGCCAAACCCCACATTGGACATTTCCTTATTAAACATAGAACACTGGAGAGACTGCACACTCTCCTCTGGTACGTGTGGTACATACGCTAACCCTGCCCCACGTTCCTGCACACTTATCACAGTGGGTTCCCTCAGCTGTGTGCCCTCAACATTTATCAGCGTTTCTACATCATTTACATTTTTACCAGCAGGGGCAGCTTCTTCCACAATCACAGCCTGCAAGGGAAAAGGAGTGTCATCATCATCACACATTGTACATAAATCCACACTGTCATTATGCATTTCAGACAACTTTGCATATTTAATTTGCACTGTATCAGCACCATTGTTTCCAATGGTCACTTCACTTAAAGGGATAGGTACAAGTTCTGCAGGAGTTTCGTCACTGGCTGCAGAAGTGTCTCTACTACCCCACAACTTCCAAAACAAGGGGAAATCACGGCCCAAAACTACATCATGCATTAGCGTATTTGCAACCTTAAGCTTATAAGTCCCAGTTCCCACTGGAGTCTCACACTCAGTGAGACCCACCGAATAGTCCTTACTATCCACATGATTGTCCCGCACATAGTCCCTCACCTGGCACCTTGCGTCCAAGAACGCCTGGACTGAACTGCCATTCACCACAATGTTGCACATTTTCGGTGCAGTCTCTAGTCCCGGTGTCTCAACACCTACCGGCTCAGCAGGTAGCACCTGCCGCCAGCTCACTGTCACTTTAACCCGTGAAGTCAATGGGTAAGACTGTTACTGTTATTGATTGTATAGCAGATAGTCAGTCTCGGGAGGTGAGAGGAGTCCAGGAACTTCCCCACCGTGGTCATCATCCTTCTCCTGGATATTTGGACCTTCCCACCCTGCATTCCTGGTCACATGACTCCTGACCATAGGACAATCAGGTGCACACTTTCCAACTTGACAGCATCTCCAGTAGCACTCTCTCTGTTACGGGACAGCTGCATGCTGTCGTGGTTGGTTGCTCCCAGCAACGGCCTTATGTCAACTCCGGACAACCTCTCTAGGACTCTGTATACACTTGTAGAGAACATTTGAACTCCTGAGAGCTATCTCAGGTTGCACTTAGCAACGGCACACATCATTGTCTCCGGAACTCCAACCGCAGAACTTGAAGCCCTCTCGCCGCTCCATATCTGCCAAAATAACGGATAGTCCTTGCCAAATTCCTCAGCACAGCTGTTACCATGGGAAACGCCTTGGGTTAGGACGTCTCTTTGTCTGTCCAACCCACCCATGAGCTTTTCCTGCTCCTGTTGCCACATCACTTGCCTTTGGCCAGCCTTCAGATTGGACAATACTTGCTAGTGCACGCATCCTCCACCAACTGTCAGGGATCGCTCTCTCTCAGGTGGTCGTATTCACAGACATCTTCACGGACACCAGGTTTAAGGTCCAAACGGTGCATTTATTTGGCAGTCTTCACACACCAGCACAAATAAAGCAAAACACACACCTGCCCGTCTAGGCACTAACTAAACAAATATGACGTGTCTCTCTGACTCACCTATACATCACAGTTTACACACTGTTTCAGGTACGGCTTTCTCAGCCCAATAGTCTAGCAGCCTCCAGGCTGTAGCAAATACGAGTCCCCCAAATTCCAGGCTATCTCCCAGCCTTGTGTCCCCTCAGCCTAGCCCACCTGAGACCACACACACAGTTCCTCAGCAGCACTCAAAAGTCTTCTCTCTCTCTCAGACTGACAGCCTGGGACAGGTTTTTATTTCCCCTTAATGATCCCAGATGACACCTGGAGATCCCTCAGGCTTAGGGGAAAACAGGTACTGGAATGGGGTGGACTGGGGAGGTCTCACTACCAAGCCTACATTCCCCAGTCCAATAACATCCAGCCCATGAACTACTAAAGAAAAATAGCTTCAGCAACTATGTTTGGGCAGCATAAAGTTGATGACAGGTTCCCCTACAAGGTTGTAAATATCTTGAGTTTTTGCCCTCCATATTTAGAATAGTGCTCTCCTTGGTAGCTACACAGTATCCTCCCAAGTAGTTACAGCAGACCCTTTCCCCAAAACTAGTTATAGCAGGCACTCCTCTTATTCACAGTAACCACAGGAGCCCCACAAACAGTAGTCAAAGCCGACCTTCCTCACTTCCCCAGCAGTCAGGCCTCCTTCCATTACTAGGCCTCCTTCCATTACTGATCACCTTCCTCAGCAGTCCATTATAGCCAGTCTACCCCTTCCCAGTAATCACAGCAAGGCCGTACCTTCAACCCTAGTGCTGACTTGTCTTTTACCGTTTGTGCTGGGAGAGGAGCTTGATTCAGTCATTGACAGCAACTAGCTCTATACACGTAGCAATGGTTGGAAGCACTGACGAAAGTACGAAAGACACAAATGTACAAAACATGGTGACAAGGGATGTCCAAGTTTCATCCAGCCCACAGTAACCAAATAAACCAAAACAAGTTAGTGAAAGCAACATGCTTCAGCATAGAGACAGTCCTTTAATAGTTGAAAGCGCTGTCTCCTTACAATTGACCCAAATCCATATTAGCAACGAACTGTGAGGTTCTTCTAAAACTAGTTCTAAAGTCACTGGAGAACAAGTGATGCATAAAGTAGAAAATGCTACAAGCACACAGATCCATTCACAGGCCGTAGCAAATTCCTTTGACATGAGACAAGTGTAGAAAATCAAAGATTTCTCCCCGCTGTTGGGTTATACAACATAATTACTGAGATTTCCGCTTGTAGAACAAATGTTCCATGAGATATATCCTTTTTATTCTAAATGATCCCCAGACCCCAAAGAGGAACATATATAAACACAGCACACAAATAAATATGTAAAGTTAATGGCCAAAGGCCTAACAAATCTCCTGACATTCTTTAAAGTCCCCTGCTGGCAGTCTAAATGAGACCCGCCTGCCATAAGTGTGAGTTTTTGCTATATTTATTTTACTTTTCACAAATCCAATAGTAAAGACCTGTCAACGAGGTCTTACTTAATTTTGTTTGATGAAAGGTCCACAGTAAATTAATGCATCATGCAGCATATTTTTTATATTCATTTCTCATTATATGGCAGAAATACTGTATGTATTTGGAGGAAGGATTCTAGAGTACTCAGGGGATGTGCATTTAAACTACAGTATGTAGCACGTCAATATACTGCAAAGTACACATCAGCGGCCTCCTTTCTGTACTAGTAAAAAAGAGCAATTAAAGTCAATAAAGTCACTAAAGTGTATTGCTAGAAAATGCTATTGGTTGGATCTACCATAACTTCCAGGAACTAGCACTATAACTAGCAATATAGCTCCACTGATTTTCCATATACAGCGACGCTCCTCACCAGCAGGGAACTACAATATAGTACCATGTATTTGAATAGAGCTTTGATGCAGTTCCCTGTATAGCAGGTGTTCAGGAAGAAATGGAGAAGTGACCTCAATCATTTCGTTTTCTGGATCAACAGGGGTCCCACTAGTAAAGGTTCGGCTTTCATGAGCCAAAGATAAAACTACACAGTTGAAATGGAAGTGCTGATATTGCAGTTTCCTAATATAATTCTGAGATGAGATACTAAAACAGGATAATGCTGGGGAAATGGCCAGCTAATGGCAGGCTGCTGCTTATAGCACTCATGGTTTAGCCTACAAAACAGCAGTCACAGGCTGTCCTACTGCCAAGAGAATAGAGGCAGCAGCCATATTCCAAAAAGGTGCACATTTACCTCCTCCAGCAGGAGTGGACTGGGAACTTACAGTGGCCCTGGAAAAAAACAAAACTAAAAGTAGACCCATGGGAGGCAACACAATTAGGGTTCATTCACACCTCCGCAAAATGGGTCCGCATTTGTTACGCAATTTTGCAGAACAGGTGCGGGCCCATTCATTCCGTTCCACAAAAAAATAGAACATGCCCTATTCTTGTCCGCAATTGCGGACAAGAAAAGGCATTTTCTATGAGAGTGCTGGCGATGTGCCGTCCACAAAATGTGGAACGCACATTGCCAGTGTCCGTGTTTTGCGGATCCACAAAACACATACGGACGTGTGAATGGACCCTTAGGCAGGGTCAGCAATACCATAGCGCAAAATACAATCTCATCAGAACAATATACCACAGCGCAGCACAATATATTGCCACAAAAGCTGTCTCTATGTGGTGGCCATCAGTAGATGCCATTTTCTGTCTTCCTCTTCTAGTTGTCTCTGATTAAGATATGGAGAAGGCAGCTTATCAGGTGAGATGCAGGACCCAGCAGTTGAATTCAGAAAGCCATGTTTGGTCGCTGACACAGAATAGAGTTTGGGTGGCCCCCTGGGTATCGGCCCACCAGGAATTTTCCCTGTAAGATCTATGGCCAATCCGCCTCTGTCTTCCAGAAACCTTTCTCAGTCATATGTCTACAAGGAAGCAGTGCCATTGACTTATTCAAGAATTACTCCTCCTCATAAAGGGAGACGTGCCAATAATAGGCATAGTGAAATGCCGGGCAAAAAAATTCATAATATGCACACCCTAAGAAAAATTATCATGGAAATGGATCATTACTGTCACAGGGAACCCTGTAGTAAATTCTGGTTTCAGCTAGGTAATTTTGCAACAAACTGAGTCATCCTTGCAAATCTTCTGCATATCATATACATGGGGAATGAAAACTTGTCGATTTAGGGCTTGTTCACACAAACGTATTGTGCGTTCCATATACGGGCCGTTTTCTGCGTTCCGCATACGGTCCGTATACGGAATCATTCATTTCAATGGGTCTGCAAAAGATGCGGACAGCACTCTGTGTGCTGTCCGCATCCGTTGCTCCGTTCCGTGGCCTCGCAACAATTAAGAGTCCTGTCCTATTCTTGTCTGTTTTGTGGACAAGAATAGGCATTTCTATAATGGGCCTCCTGTTCTGTTCCGCA
The DNA here is from genome assembly GCF_905171765.1 of Bufo bufo. Taxonomy (NCBI): domain Eukaryota; kingdom Metazoa; phylum Chordata; class Amphibia; order Anura; family Bufonidae; genus Bufo; species Bufo bufo. The sequence goes on along the minus strand of NC_053395.1, from coordinate 150,040,066 downwards.
AATTGCGGAAGGCACACGGGCGGCATACATTTTTTGCGGATCTGCAATTTGCGGACCGCAAAAAACGGCACGGTCGTGTGAACGAGCCCTTAAGGTGATGGCCCAATGCCATGAATGGGAGCCCAAAAGACAAGGCCTCTGGGAACTGCTGCTGCATTTTACAATAAATGATGTAGTTTGTGTATATGATTGCCAGCTAGTAATGAAATTCCATACTGCGATGTAGACATCTGTGCATGCCAATAAGGCTTCTTCAAAGACTTGCTAATAAAGTGAAGTTTTTATTTGGATGAAGTCCGGTGTTGCTGACCTACTTCGTATGTTGATAAATCGTCTGCCTTGCAGGAAGGTTGTTTGGAGCTGCAGCACCCAGCAATCATGGAACCATTACAGCGTAGCATGCTCAGACATTTTTCTCTGCATTGTTTTCTATGCACATGAAGCCATTATACATAGCGGTAAATGTCTGCCTGCAATCTCACGGCATATACTGGCTAATACTGTCTTCCATTGTACAATGTGTCATAAAATTATTTTGCTGGCAAAATAATGAAAACAATTCTCTCTCTTCCAGATGGAAAAGACTGTAGTCTAACAATGTTTAATGGCCCATAGCATGCTATGAAAATCATTTTGTGCTTGTAGCACATTTTTTATGTTTCTGAAAGGTGATGCTAGCAGAGAGAGATGCTTGTGTTATCTTTAGGCTTGAGCGAATTGACCTTCGGATCATAGATCCGAAGTTGTTTCGTTCAAATACTTTGATTTTAATGCTCTTTCCGCAAAGAGTTTTAAATGGCTGTTGTCCTATTAGTACACACAAAACCTGTCCTAATCACACAGCAGGACAATTTACTTCATAACACTGAGCTAAAGAGCTGCCTCATCCTCCTCTCTACCTGTAAGGGATTCTGATCCCTAATACAGATAAGATTTTTAGCTGAATCTCTGAATCAGAGTTCATGAGCAGATGCGGCTAATAAGCAGCAGCACTTGTATGCAGTCTCCATTACCACAGTCTGTCCCGTCTGTCCTCTCTGTACTTTATGTCTCCTCATGAAATCCATTCCCACAAAGATTCAGCTAAATATCATATTAAATTGTATTCAGGATCATAATCCCTGACAGTCAGAGCAGAGAGGAGGATGAGGCAGCTCTTTACCTCAGTGTTGTGCAGTAACTTGTCCTGCTGTGTGATTAGGACAGGTTTTGTGCGTACTAACAGGACGGCGGTCATTTTGTATCTCCTAATCATTGCTCCCTAGACAAAACGAGACATTATAACTAATGAAAGGTGTTTGGAATATATTTATAATAAAGTAATATTTACAGTACAGACCAAAAGTTTGGACACACCTTCTCATTCAAAGAGTTTTCTTTATTTTCATGACTAAGTGGGATTTCTTGCCTTATAAATGGGGTTGGGACCATCAGTTGCATTGAGGAGAAGTCAGGTGGATACACAGCTGATAGTCCTACTGAATAGACTGTTAGAATTTGTATTCTGGCAAGAAAAAAGCAGCTAACAGTCTATTCAGTAAGACTATCAGCTGTGTATCCACCTGACTTCTCCTCAATGCAACTGATGGTCCCAACCCCATTTATAAGGCAAGAAATCCCACTTATTAAACCTGACAGGGCACACCTGTGAAGTGAAAACCATTTCAGGGGACTACCTCTTGAAGCTCATCAAGAGAATGCCAAGAGTGTGCAAAGCAGTAATCAAAGCAAAAGGTGGCTACTTTGAAGAACCTAGAATATGACATATTTTCAGTTGTTTCACACTTGTTTGTTATGTATATAATTCCACATGTGTTAATTCATAGTTTTGATGCCTTCAGTGTGAATCTACAATTTTCATAGTCATGAAAATAAAGAAAACTCTTTGAATGAGAAGGTGTTTTGGTCTGTACTGTACGTATTTTAATTTTCTTAATTCCCGGAGAACCCCTTTAATTGTATTAACCATTTCCGGACCTCCGCCGAACATGTACAGTGGATTGTCAGGAGTCTTAAAGATTGCGCTGGCTTGTGAGTGCAATAATACACAGTCGAGGCTCAGGGATAATGTCTGATCAGCGGTAATGCAGATCGCGGACATTTAACCACTTAGATGTCATGGTCAAATGTGACTATGGCTTCTGTGAGCACTAAAACCATTGGCCGCCTTCCCCTGGCAAAGATTAGGGAAGGCAGCCTGTACTAGTAATAGGCCTAAGCCTGTACAAGGTTTACGGGCTGATTATTAATATACTCCAATGCAGGCCTGTAGGTGGCAGCACTACATTGGAAAATATTGACTTCATTAATGCATAAATATGCATTACAGAATACAAGATGCAGTCCAATGATTGTATGTTATAGTCCCCTAGGGTGACTTTAAATTTTTTTACAAAAAAATGTAAAAAAAAGTAAAAAAAATCATTTTAAAATCACCCCACTTTCCCTAAAATATAAAAATAAATAGATAAAAAAAAAAACATCCTGGACATCGTTACATCCAAAAATGCCGCTACTATTAAATTATAAAAATATTTATCCTATATGGCCAATGACATAACAGGAAAAATAAATGGCTGATTTGCCATTTTTGTCACTTCACCTCCTAAAAAATATTGAACAAAAAGTAATAAAAAAAAAGTCATACACACTCCAAAATGGCTTAAATAAAAAAACTTCAGATCAGCCTGCAAAAAATAAGCTCACACACTGCTCCGTAAACATAACTATAAAAAATTATGGGAGTCAGAATATGGAGATAAGAAAAAAGTTTTTTCAAAGTTTTTATTTTATTTAGTATTAAAACACAAGAAAAACTATAAAAATGTGGTACCACCATAATCATAATGACCTGGACAATGAAGATAGCAGGTCATTGTTACAGCATAGGGACTGTCGTAAAAACAAAACCCATAAAACTGTGGCAGAATTGTGTTTTTTTCCAATTCCACCCCATTTGGAATTCCCACTACATTGTATGCAATAATGGTGCCATTAAAAAAAAAATTATGGCTCGAAGGAGGGGAGTCAAAGACGAAATAATGAATACAGAGGCCATCAGCTGCCTTTCTAGGCAAAATGGGGTTTTGGGGGGACCCCCATTCTACAGATAAGTGTGGGTCCCAGAGGTGACCCCCATGTTTACCAGGCATTTATGGCATATCCAACAGAAAGGCCATAAATGTCTAAGATGGGAATCCCTATAAATACATAATACATACACTTTAACTAGAAAGTTAAATTATCTCATTAAATTCTGCATATAACAAATTAAAAGTAAAATAAAACTTCTGCTCTTTTCATATACCTAGTGCAATGACTTTTGGTAGATGCTCTATATTAACAATCATTGTCTAAGTTCTTCAGAGCATCCCACAGGCGGCCTATATCCTGGAAGCGACCTATCTGCAACTGTATTATTTAGACAGAAAGGATAACACACTCATTACAAAGCTGTCATCGGCTCATGCTGGCAGCCCTGCTTGAGTGATGTGTGCTTATAGAGCAAAGAAGAGACCAACGTACGCTGTATTTTTAGCTGAAAGGGATGCGGAGAGCGTCAGAACTATTTCTAGAACGCCTTGTTCTCCACTGACACAATTAGTTTGCCCTCAATGGAAACAAATAAATGATAATGTGAAGCTAGAAGTATAAAAAAGAAGACCTAATTACGGTATATCGGGGATAGAGGCACAGCTAGTCATCGCATGGTTTACTTTGCCACTTTAAAAGAGTTGTGCCATAAATTACTTTTCAGTCTAAAGACTTACTCCAGCTCCCATTCCTGCTTGGAGTGGTTTTAGTTCAAATTTACCTCATTTGCAGTTTTCTCTTACCCCCCATGCTTGAATCCTACTTCCTGGTTTGTCACGTGACTGCTGTCTCACTATGCCTTAGGGCAGCGAGATTTCTCCTGACATCACACCCCTTGTTCTTACCAATGAGGCTTCCTACTTCCTACATTACAAGGCTCCAATGCGGGACGTTGCCAACACCAACTTAAAATCGAAACTGATTTGCCACATGGTGCAATGGTAAGTTATTAACATTAGAATAAGTCGTTTTGATAAATGGGGAAAGTGATGTAACAGAGATATCTGTTAGGCGAGATACGTTTATATTGGTGGCGCCACCGCTTTAATGCATTAGGGTAGCATTCTCTACCATTGTCAGTGGTAACTTTATACTCTACACGCAATAATTGAAGTTCATGGTTCTTGCCATCTTCCCTTTTAAGGTTTTGATCATCACAATTCATTCACGGAGAAAAACAAAGAAGCAATAATAATATGATGTGCTGCCAACCACAACATGTAACTGTCCAAGCTGCTCGAGGTGTATAGACTTACAGCCTAATTTGTCTCTACATGTAGGAAAAAGGCAGAATTCCAACATGTTGCCCTGAGAAACTTGTAGGCTCAGATGGGTTAAGAGGAACCCACCTAATCCAGCAAAGCACAAAGGCTTGCAGCTTAGAAAAATGCAAATGTAACAGTGAAACGATGTGCCAAAAACTATCCGTGAGAGGTTACATGAGCATCCTCACACAGGGCAACCCTGTATATGAGCTTAGTATTTCACAAAAAACAACGGGAGCTTTACAACTTTACAATCTGACAAAGTCACAGAATAAAGTGGTCTAAAAGGCAAAAGATGCTCAAAATCACTAATGTTGTAGCGCATTTCTACCCGGGGGAGCAAATCCTGCCCATGTGATCCATTGCTAACTGCAATCCCCAGCAAAAAATGCATACAATGGAGGATGCCGGTAGCAGACCACATGTACCACTAAAACATTCTACACAGGTCTTAAAAGCAGAAAATGCTCAAAACCCTATATGCTGTAGCGCATTACTGACTGGGGGAGCAAATCCTGAACATGTTATCCGTTGCTGCCAACAGCAATCCCCAGCAAAAATTGCATACAATGGAGGATGCCCGCCATGGACCACATGTAAGACAAATGTGCGGATGAGGCTTATAAGAAACAGTAAATCACTGGGTTTAGCCATATATTGTCAATTGCATTTACCATTGTAGTGCACTATTTTCAGTGATTTTTTGCAACTTTACAATCTGGCATTTTGTATCATTAGACAAACCAGACTTATTGATCACCAGGGGTTCTTTTTTCAGATGTCATCATAGGGAATGCACAGGGGTCAAGCTCATCAAGTCTGCACTAGAGACACAAGATTTCAGAAGCCCCTAACCAGCACTTGCATATTTATCATAGACAAAGGGGGTCATTTCTTAACCTGAAATACACCTATATTAGTAGGAAGCTGGCTTACATTGAGAAATGGTGATGCATGCACCGAAGTTATGTAGAGGTCGGCTCCTCTACATAACTTCAGCGATCCATTGCCAGCGCAGGGGCTTTATTAAGACCGGCGTCAAACGGTGGTCTTAATAAATGACCCCCAGAATTTTTACAGTAACAAATGTGTGATCTGGTGAGCGAAGTGGAAACAGACACAGGCCATTTGCAAGTTGTGCCCTTTATGATGAGATTGCCAGCTGCAGAGAGCTTAGCGATCAGGTACCACCAGATAGAACCAGTAGATCCAAAGTGGATTCATTATTAACAAATATTTTAAACAGTTGTCTACCAGGGCAATTTTTTTTAGCAAAGAGTTCAGAGAAGTTAAAAAAAATAATAATTTAAATAAAAAATGAAAATGTGTATCGATTCTTAAACCACACATTTTCCAGAAGATCTTGCTGCACTGGTCAACCCATTTAATAGTCAATAAAATGTAGTCTTTATTAGTATTTTGTGAGCAAATATAAATGAACTGAAAAATGAACATACATGGAATGTTTGTGATTATGCAACTGAACGCTGGAATATAAAGAGGCAGGATAATTTAAAATAATGATGAATTTGGTGTCAGAGAAGGAAGAGGCTATGTTCACACAGCAAAATCCACAGCAAAAATATCTGCAGCAGATTACTAGCTGAAAACAGGTTCTTCCATTACGTCCCACCAGCAGCACAGATGGGGTCAACTTCCAGAGACCTTAGAGGAGATGATGACCCTTGTTGTCCGACTTGACCGACTGGTTAGAGAGAGACGACAGGAACAACAGTTCTCTTCCCAGATGGTGGTCCAGCCAGATGCCTATCCCAGAGACAATGCTGAGGTCTCCACCGAGGAACCCATGCAGGTTGGCATGACCCGAGGGAATCTTCGTGGAGAATGCTTTTACTGTGGAGATTCTGACCATTGGATCAACCAGTGTCCTAAGAAGGTCCTCTCTGTCAAGTCTCCTAAGGCAAGGCAACCTAAAGAGCAGGTACACCCTGAATTTTCTAAATATAAGCTTTTGGTACCCATTACGATTTCTCTGAGAGTAGATAAATGGCCGGGTAAGGCCTTTATTGATTCTGGCTCAGCGGCTAGCTTTATTGACTCTGAGTATGCTGTAAGATTGGGTATTCCTATGTTTGCCTTACCAACTCCTATCCATGTCATGGCTATTGATGCTACTCCTCTTATTGGTGGTACGGTGAGCTCATGTACCTCGGAGATTTCTCTAACCGTGGGTGTGTGCCACTCAGAGAGATGTTCCCTTTTTGTCCTGGAGAACCTACCGGCTGAGGTGGTACTAGAGTTGCCTTGGCTCCGACTACATAACCCCACTACAGATTGGTCCAATGGGGAGTTGGTGAGATGGGGGCCTAAGTGTGACTCGTGCTTGTCCGTGGTACAGGCTGGGGTCTCAGTAAAGTCTGATACTTTACCCACTGTTGTTAGGGAATATTCTGATGTATTCTCATCACCAACCCCGGAGGTTCTACCCCCCCATAGACCTTATGATTGTACCATAGAGCTAGTAGAGGGGGCCAAGTTTCCTAAGGGGCGAATTTATAATCTTTCTAAGCCCGAACGCAAGGCCATGGAAGATTATATTAAGGAGAGCCTTGGTAAAGGGCATATTAGACCTTCTGTCTCTCCTATGGGGGCAGGGTTTTTCTTCGTTAAGAAAAAAGATGGTGGTCTTAGGCCATGTATCGATTACCGGAGATTAAATAAAATCACTGTCCAGAATAGATACTCCCTCCCATTGATTCCGGATTTATTTAACCAGGTTCTGGGGGCAACCTGGTTTTCCAAAATTGCACTGGAAGGGGTATGGACGTGAAGAGAGATCTTGGGTACCTGCCAGAGAGGTTCATGCTCCTAGACTTGTTTGAAAATTTCATTTAGAACACCCTGAAAGGCCATCGCCTGAAGTCTTGGGTCCAGTGGCCCCTCGTAAAAGGGGGGGTACTGTAACGGGGTTCCGAAGGTGCACTCGGTCTCCCATTAGCCGCAGACCTGCTGCTTAGCTTCGGGAGCGAGGATCTGTGTTTGACCTCGTTCCCAGGGCGGATTTACTAGCTGGGTGGCTCCCTGCTCCTAAGTCTGCCTTGAGCGCCGAGCTGATCACTCGGTGCTCGACTGGTTGGTCTGTCGGTCATGTGACGCTGGCCACGTCACATGACCCTCACTCCCCACTATAAATACAGGCAGCCTGCTGGCCACAGGTTGCCTGTTAATTTAGGTTCCACCTGTGATTTTGTCTTTCCTGGCGTATTTACCTCCTGCTGAATTCCTGACCATCCTCTGCCTGCTCCTTGTGTACTTTGCTGCTCTCCTGGTATTCTGACCCCGGCCTCCTCCTGACGATCCTCTGCTGACTCCTTTGGTACTTCACGTCTCTCCTGGTATTTATGACCCCGGCTTCTCCTGACAATTCTCTGCTTGCTCCATTTGTACTTTGTAGCTTTCTGGTATTGACTCGGTCCGTTCACGTTCTGTTGTTTGTCTGTCTGTCATCCCTGCACTTATTCCAAGCTAGGGATTGCCGTCCAGTTGTCCCCTGTCATTAGGACTCGCGAGGCAAGTAGGCAGGGCCAGGGGTAAGGGTGGAGCGCAGTGGTCACTTCCCTCCCCCCTGTGTGTGTGTGTACGCGACCGTTACACCATTAGTACCTGGTACTTCTGCTATTGTTCGCATTGCGGTTTTTTTTCTGCTGCGCTACTTCGGTGAACCTCAGCTATGCCCTTTCTCCTGATGGTTGTCAAATTGTCAGAATTATTAATTCTTTTTTCTTTGCAGCGATGGCTTCACCTAAGGACCCGGAGACCCGCAAATCGGTCTCAAAGAGGAAGCATCTGGCCTGCTTTGACTGCAGTGCGCTGCTGGATGACAATTGTCCCTTTTCGAGGTGCGAGGCTTGCCGTAGATCCCAGTCGGCCACGGAACCCACCATGCAAGAAATGTACCAGTGGGTCAAGGGATATGTGGATGAATCCATCAAAGGTGTGGTTAACCTGCTGGACGAGAGGCTTCCTGCCGCTACTCAAGCTCCCATGGATACCGCCTGTGGAGAGACCCGCCGCAATTTCTTTGGTCTCCTCCTCTTCGGATGAAGAGGAGTTAACATCATGCTTTTTTCCACCAGAGAAAACTCTGAAATTTTTAAAGTCCATCAGGTCGGGGGACCATGATGTTGACACCAGGGAGTCCTCCGATCCCACCGGTCGGGCACAGCGTGTCTTCAAGGCGGATGAGACCCCTCTTTCCGTTATGCGGATGGAATGGAAAAAACCTGAGTAAGATCCAGTCCTGACTAAGAAATTCAGGACCATGTTTCCCATGGCAAACTCCTTGGTGGAATCGTGGGGTTCCATTCCCAAGGTGGACATGGCTATCGCCAAACTGTCCAGACGCACTCTGGTAACAGCAGACGATGGGTCTATTCTGCAAGACCCTCTTGATAGGAGGGCAGAGTGCACGTTAAGAAGAGGCTACTCGGCCGCTGCAGCCTCTGCTTCGACCGCTATCGCGGCTACGGAAGTTTCATCCTTCCTCCGTTCCCGCCTAAATGAAATCCAGAAGGATGTGGACCAGAGGGTGTCCCGAGACGACATCCTGGCCGCATTTAAGACCATCAATCTGGCAACGGACTTTCTGTGCGACACGGCACAGTTACAGCTAAAATTGGCAGCCAAGTCCATGGCCCTGGTCTCTGCAGCCCGCAGGCCCTTATGGCTCAAACCATGGGCCGCGGATAATGCATCAAAATATATTTTGTGCGGTCTCCCCTTTGAGCCTGACCGCTTGTTCGGCTTACAATTGGACAAGATCAGCGAGGATCTCTCCTATAAGAAGGGGAAAAGTCTTCCCCAGCAGCCCTTTCGGGGATGGGGCAGACAAGAGCGCGGCGGTAGATCCGGCCAACAAGCGCAAAATAGATCACGTAGAGACTGGGGGGTGCTGCGCAAAAATATTCGAAGCGCCCTCGCAGAGGAGCTAAGGAGGCTAAGCCCTCCTGACTATGGGCCTCTCGCAGGCTCTTGGTTAACCCCCGCTACTCCTGTCATCCTTCCGGAAGATTTTCCTATTCCTTATCCCCTTGTGACTGTCGGGAGCGTCTCGCCCAGTTCAAGGATGTCTGGGCTCTTGGGTCCTAGAGGTAATTTCCGAGGGCTACTTAATAAACCTCAAGTCGCCTCCTCCGGACAGATTTGTCATCAACCAGGCTTAGCGATCTATTCTCCGGGTTTTTCTAGTTCCCAAGAAATCTGGAGACCTCCGGATGATTATTGATTTGAGATTTTTCAATCGATTTATAAGGTCAGTGATCCACGTTCTCAACCCCGGAGACCTGATGACTACCCTGGACCTCAAGGATGCCTATGTTCACATCCCCATCCATCCTGCCTCCCAGAGGTATCTCAGGGTCGCGGTCCAGGTCTCGGGGGTCCTCAGGCACTTTCAATTTGTTGCATTACCCTTCGGGATTTCCTCTGCTCCTATCACCTTCACCAAGGTGGTGGTTTCGGTGGTTGCAGCTCTGAGACGTCAAGGGCTGACCGTAATTCCTTACCTGGACGATTGGCTCCTAAAAGCCTCCTCGGTTCCAGTTCTTACCCACCATCTTCATGTGGCTATCTCTTTTCTGCTCCGCCTAGAGTGGATCATCAACTGGCAGAAGTCGAACGTGAGCCCGTCGACTTCAGTAACCTATCTAGGCTTCATAGTAGACTCCGTTGGGATGTCCCTCCAGTTGACTCCAGAAAGAAGAACTCGGATTCTGGACCTGATGTCTGAGTCGCGGTCTGCCGACAATGGAATGGTCCCTGCATCCGGAGATATTCAGGAAGATAATCCTCAGGTGGGGTTTGCCAGAGGTAGATCTCATGGCAACGAGGTTCAATGCCAAGGTGGAGAGGTTCTGCTCCCTTTACAGGGAGGACAACCCCCTGGCGATAGATGCTCTGTCGATACCGTGGAGGTTCAGGCTGGCTTACATCTTCCCTCCCTTTTCCATGATACCGAGGGTATTGATGAAAATTCGTCAGGATCAGGCCTCGGTAATAGCCATCATACCGTTTTGGCCCAAGAGATCCTGGTTTACCCAGCTCATTCAGATGAGTTGGGGACATTATTGGAGGCTCTCCCCACGGCAGACTCTGGTGTCATGGGACACTCACCTCTGCCCAGATCTGCACAGGTTCAACCCGACAGCCTGGAGGTTGATCAGTCCCTTCCCAGAATAGAAGGGCTTTCAGAGTCGGTCCTGAGAACGTTGTCACATTCAAGAGCAGAATCTTACTGGCGGTAACCTCGGCCAAGAGAATCTCAAAGCTTCAAGCCTTCTCGGCCTCAGAACCCTATACCATCTTTCTTCAAGACCGGGTTCTCCTGAGATTCCTTCCATATTTCAGGCCTAAGGTCCCTTCATTTCAGAACATTAATCAGGTGATTTCTTTGCCAGTTTTATTTTCTCCTTCTACCTCCTCCAAGGATCCTGTCAAGTATCCGTTGGATATCTCGAGATGCCCCCAGATCTATGTGGATAGATCCAAGGAGTTCAGGATAGATGAGAATCTCTTCATCCTGTTTGCTGGTAAGTCTAAAGGCTGCAAGGCGTCCATTAGTCGCTGGATTAAAGGGGTTCTGCACTTTCATTTAACTGATGATCTATCCGGGACCCCCGCCGATCAGCTGTTTGAGAAGGCAGCGGCGCTCCAGCAGCGCCGCGGCCTTCTCACTGTTTACCGCCGGGCCGCCGGCCCACTGACGTCACGACTAGTATCAACTAGCGTGGGCGCGGCTCAGCTCTGTTCACTTGAATGGAGCTTAGCTGCGCCCACGCTAGTTGATACTAGTCGTGACGTCAGTGGGCCGGCGGTAAACAGTGAGAAGGCTGTGGCGCTGCTGGAGCCGATCAGAAGCTGATGATCTATCCAGAGGATAGATCATCAGTTAAATGAAAGTGCAGAACCCATTTAAGGAGGCCATTAGAGAATCTTTTGTTTCTTAGGCTTTGGATCCTCCAGAGTTTGTGAAGGCCCATTCCACAAGGGACATCTCTACTTCCTTTGCTGAAAGAGGTCTCCTTCCTCTGGAGATGATTTGTAAAGCTGCCTCCTGGAGCTCTGAATCCACTATCATCTCCCACTACAGACTAGACGACAGGGTAGTTGAATTTTCCACCTTTGGGCAGGCTATCCTTAGCTCTGCCAGGCATGAGGGCCCTCCCTAGGGGTTCTTCTTGCTATCTCCCCATCTGTGCTGCTGGTAGGACGTAAGGGAATCGTTAATTTGTAACGATCATTTGTTTTCCCTTAGTCCTAACAGTAGCACACAAATTTCCCTCCCTAGTAAGTTATTCTTGCTATAGACACAGTGGGCTAGGGGGTGACCCCTCCTTTTGTAGGGGTGTAAAGCTTTGTTATTGGTTCTTGGGCTCATTAAAATTCCGCCGGTCCTACCAGTCCACGGGGGGTAGTTAACCCCATCTGTGCTGCTGTTAGGACTAAGGGAAAACAAATTATCGTTAGAAATCAGTCTGATTCTAAGTAGTAACATGCCACTTCTCAATTTAGCTGCGGAAAACAATGCAACCATATGGTTTTTCTGTTGCAGTCAATGAAAAGCGACTAATGGCCTTTTAATGGTGGATTTCATGGCGGAAATGGCCGTTTTTTGTGTTAAAATCCGATGCAGATTTTATTTGTGTGAACATAGCGTTAGTGTTAACTCCATTAAACCGCTTCTAAAACCACTAGCAATACAAAATCCTCTATCAATCCGCATCTAAGAAACAATGTAACTTCAGAAGCGGATCTCAATATGGTAGCAGAAAAAAACACCATCATGTGCACTTAGTGATAGTTTTTCCATTAAAGTCAATAAAAAGCGACTGATGGCGGATTTGATGGCGGAAAACAGTTGTGGCGGATTTTACCCATGTGAACATAGCCGTAGCCTTTCACATGATGCACAAATGTCCACACCAGACTATGAAAAGACCAAATTCACTGGAAAATACAATAATGCTGGGAGGAGTTTAAGGTGGCCCAATTTAATGACCATGCCACTGAAATGACATTATGACATTAAAAAAGCCAGAACTTTTGTTAAAAATAAAAACATTCTTATTCAGCAAAATGAATGGTAATAGGCTTGCAGCACAGCGTCCTAATTACCGTACATTTGCCAAGCATACAAAACTGACACATCTCAGTACTAATAAATCAGAAGAAATGAGGTTCTAAGCAGCTTCACAAAAATCCTGCTCTCCGGACTGTCTCATAATTGGCTTCAGCTCAGGCTGTGCAGAAATCAATTTTTTCACTTCTACAGACCTACATACGGTACATTGTTATTCAATGTCTACAACGACCCATGATAACAGGGACATAGATTTAAAGGGCAGTTACAAGGTACTTTACTGCTGAGCTGGATAATGCGTACAGTCTTATAATGACAATGGTCCTCTCTAGTAATCCTTGCACAATGATGGGGACAATAATGTACATTTCACACTGGAGAGCCATGTTTGTTACAATGTCCCAGCAAGAAAAGTAACACAAGGTTAGCCCTTATTTTCTGCAGATTTTTCTTACTTTGCTTTTTTAAATGGACATATGCTATTTGCCTTGTGCTAGCACTATACAGTAGCATATAGTATATTACTATTGCTCATGGTCACTAGGGTGAGTATTATCACTGGACCATAGTTTACTTTAAAACTTTTAACAGTACACCATAAAAACAATCAAATACAAAATACAACCAAACAGAGGCAGGTCCACAATACCTTAAAGGGGTATCCAACCCCTATAATGCCCCCCAAAACGGCCGGGCACCTCATACAGGTTATACTTAGCCCGCTCACCGGCATCCGCGTTGGTCCTGATGCCCCCACGGCCTCCACTGCATCCGGCGATGGGGGGGGGGGGGGGGGGTGGGTGTTGATGTTCAGCCATCAGCAGGCCGTGACAGGGACGAGCCTCCCAAGCATCGTGGGTGATGCTAGGGAAGCTCGTTCCCGTCGCGGCCTGCTAATGGCTACCCAAAACCCTTTCCCCCGTCGCTGGATGTTTTGATCTGCACGACAGGGAGATGCAGCGGCGGACATGCAGGAATCTGGAGAGACGTGGGTGTGGGGGAGCAGGTTAAGTATCGTCTATAGGAGAGGCCTGGGCATTTTGGGGTGCATTATGCGCCAGCGGGATCTTGGCCAGTACACTGGATGACGTAAGAGGCTTACAGGACGGGCCAAGTAACAGACTGAGGAGGGGTTATGTGAGAAGAAGGCAGAGCGTCCTTTGCACTTACAGCCCGAACGCCGCCCCTACGCACTTGCGAGCCCTTATTTACATATGAATAAAACTCTGTTTTTGCCACTGGTGAACATCCAAACAAAAAGACAAAGATACCATTTGACTGATCTATAGTTATGAGACCAGACTTAAACAAAAAAATGGAGCTCACAAGGTACCCATATAAAAAGTAATATTTTATTGAATTATTCTTCACATATAAAAGGATGTTGATATTAAAAAGGAAAAAGTGACAGAAAAGAACGCCATCCTGGTAGCACACACAATACAGGGAAATATAGTATGTATATAATTATGTAAATACATATTTAAACATGATGCAGCAGATATAGTAATCTATAATTGCATAAACAATCATTATACATAAATAAAGTATACTGGCAACCGGAGTATCAAAAGACAATCACATCTCATAATATTGACCAGAATATCTACAACATGCTGCATCAAAAGAATTCACCTAAGAGTGCATGCAAACCAGGATGGCGCTACCCCGAAGCGCGTTTCGGCATGCCCCGGACGAAGTCTGGTTTCATGTTTGGGAGCTTGTACCAGGTTATTTGTGTAGATGGCCCTTTACTTAGCCACATTACTTATTGGTGACACTATCTATCTATTTAAAGTCTTGGCATAGGGCCACGCATGGTCTCTTCTCTGTATTGATCTAGAATTATGCTACAGTGCTATGTAAGCGGTCTATAAGGGCAACTTGTGGTGACAGACTCCCTTTAAAGGGGTATTCCTATTTCAAACATTTATGGGATAGCCACAAGTTCTACCATAAATATCTGATAGATGCATCTCCAGTCTCTGGGACCCACAATAATTCTCTAGAACAGCCCTTCCGGTTTAAATGTGGCGGCTAGACGTGGTCAGAGCTATGGAAACAGTTTAGCGGGCTGTGCTGTTTCGGTAACCTGTGATATGTAGCTCACTGTACTATGCGGTTTCCATAACTCCAATTAACTTACTTGTATGACAGCTATCGAAACAGTGTAGTATAGTACAGCTAGCCCGGCTGTTTCCATAGTCCCGACCACCTTGGTCACTGCATCCTGCGATGGAAATACCCCTCTAAATAAGGATATTTTACGCAGGGCAATGTAGGTCTTGCACCATACTCATTCTCAGGCCTCTCTTACACGTCCCTGTCAGTGATGATATCTGTGACAACACAAACCAATTGTGACTAGAGTCTTCTCTTTTGTAAGTTTATTCCAGTCTACACATAAGACAAGGCAACGTTTCAGCTTATACCAAGCCTTTCTCAAGCCAGTTTAGAGCGGGGAAGAGCCTGACCGCTGGTGACCATGCAACTTATTTATAATTGGGACATTGGTGCTGTCATCAGACTTTTTTGGTATCTGAGACAACACAGTCAGTGTCTCATCTGTGAAAGGTCCATGTGTCTGTTTTTTGCCCTCTGTGTGTCCTCTACTGTATATTCTATGTGAATGGCCAAACTGAAAAAGGGATTTCTAGAGCATCTCCTACCAATGGTCAACGAAAAACCATTGGTCAGTGGTTTACAAGCACCAACAAGTTTCAATGAGTGGGTATGGTCCGCATCGCGAACCAAAGTAGTACATGTCGTTGTTTTCTGACGGACTCATGGTCAGTGGACAACCACTGATGTGTGAACAAACAAATTAAAATCAATGGATCCGTGTACTGTTCATGGAGAACATGGACAACATATGTACAACATATGTCCGCGGTGCATGAAAGAGGCCTTACAGACAATTACTGGACACAGCCATGGGCACAAAATGGCAGTGTATAATGAGAGTAAAGAGAATTCATATAAGTCAGGTCTGTACTAACCATTTCATAGGCGTTGAGCAGTTTCTTCTGAACGTCAGGTATTGTTCCCAGTGATTCCAAATAAGGGTAGTTGTCCTTCATGATTAGGTTCACAGAAGGTGTGTTGTCGCTATTCACAAGACGGGACGCCAGAGACAGCATGCACTGTTTGAGGCTGGAGCTGGTAGGAAGTCCACAGAGCTCCTTCAGGGACACCAGTGCATTCTAGTGCAGAGCAAATAAGAAACAAGGACAGACGTAAAACACACATACTACCAGAAAAATGTTTGTAGCAGACAAAAGCAATAGTCTTGTAAAATTAAAGGGTGAAGCATTAAAGGGGATGTATGAGATAATTAAAAGTCCCGGGCATGCCCCCGAATGCTGTAAAATGATGCCATACTTGCCTCTTTCTCTGGCTCTGTTCTCTCTAACGGCGGTTCAGACGACCTGATGAGGCTTGTTTTCAAATTGCAGTTTTAATATGGCAGTATACAGCACGTAAATACCGCTGAGGACAGTGACTGGCTGCAGCAGTCATGTGCTATACACCCACACGTCAACGCTGCAATCGGTAGGCAAACAGAAGCAGGTGGACTGGGTGCCCGAGCATTCGTAGGCATGTCCTTAGCATGTGTAAGTGGGGAAATTATTGTGGATAATCACTCTGAATTATGGAACTGCTGTTTAACCAATCCCAAAAAATGAAATTAATGCTTCACTTGAATAGAGCAGTGCACATGCTCAACTAATGCTCCATTTAATCACCTCCTCACATGTTTTATACCATAAGGGGGAATGGTGGGGGGGGGGGGGGGGGCATGGGATCCCTGTTTTCATGCCCGGTATGGGTTTCAGCAGTGGGTATAGGGGATAAATGCTAATTCTGGGTAAACCCCTTTAAGAAGAACCTGTCATCTCTTCTGACATGTCTGTTTTAGTAACTACTTGCATTCCCCATATAATAACATTACTGGGGCATCTATTCCTATAACTCTTTGTTGTGCCATTCATCTATTATTCCTATTAGAAGTCTATGAATACATTTCCAGCAATCAGCAATAAAGGTTACCAATTTGGGTAGGGGGGGAGGACCCCTGCACAGTCTGACACTGCTAGCACTGACTGGATAGTGTCAGACTGTGCAGAGTAACACCCCGAACTGGTAACACTCAGATGGACCTTCATTGCAGACTGCTGACAATTCATTCTTAGACCTAGAACATACAGTTGTAAGGAAAGATGCTCCAGAACGGTCATCTCATGTCAGATAAATACTAGTTACTAAAACAAACATGTCAGGATAGGTGATGAGTACTCTTTAATGAATAATGAAACAAATGAGCTAAGGACCATAAAAACTTCTTACCTGCAAGTTTTCCCTGACATCAGTGGCTTCCCTCAGAGGATGAACAGCAAGTTTGAAGATGTCATCTACAACTTTAAGGCCAGTGTTTCGTAGCATTGTGTACTCTCTGGCTTTTTTCCCTATCCTTGCAGATAATCCACGTTTTTGAGCTTTTCCACCTCCTGCTCGGCTGGTGATTGCAATGTGAACAAACAGTTTTGCATGCTCCATTGTGTCTCCAACAAAAGAGCGCAGAGGCACATGTCTATATCCGGGCTGTAAACACTCAATGGGTATAGTATACTGACCGATAAATTCATCTCCAATATAGTCATCATCAAGAACCATAAAACGCACCATGGCTAACTCTGGGAGGTTTACCTGAAATTCAAAGCTCTCATCAAAAATGGGGTTATCACCATTTTGCTGCACGGTCTTAGTCCTTTGTTCTGCACAGTCCGCAGGGATGCCATGAATTTCAATACAGACATATGGGTCAATCACATCCCCTTTTGCACATGCTCCTTTTGGTTTAGGAAAATTCTGTCCACTGATGATTTTGATGTGAAGAACCTGAGGCGATACACCAGGCACAACACCTTTAGTGTTTGCACTGAAATACGATACTTCATCTCGCATGATGGATGGTCGAAGGACATACCCACAACCCCCATTTTGAAGGAACCAACCAATGTTGAGATCCATCATTGGACCTGGAGTCTGAAAATTCATAGCCACAAGCTGACAGCCACAATTCCAAAAATCTTGTGGGTTCATGTTACTTGAGTCTATCCTCATTGGACTAGGATACACCCTGGATAAAAACTTTTTATTGTAGTTTACAAAGTCTTCTGGATACTCATTAGCAATCCGACTAGCTTGGCTCTCACTAAAAGAGCATATTTCACCATAATTTTGGTTTTTCATAGAGACATCAAAATCTTTGTACTGCACAGATTTGCAAATTGACACTAGATCTGATAGTTCTCTACAAAGCTTGATCAACCTCGGTTCTCCAAAGTAATCTTCTGACATTCTTCGAGACATTTCTGCCTCCTCATCTTCGTCGGTGACCTCTCCCTCTAAGAGGTTAAAATCTGATGGCAGTTTTTTACCTTTTACAATAATCTTTTTCTTAAGTTTTTCAGGAGAGGGAAGGTAGGACTCTGCTGGCAAAGGCATTTCTGTGTAGAGTTTACTCCCAAAGATCTTCTTGATATGCTGCACCATTACCTTTTGCTGTTGTATAGAGCAGTGGTTGCCAATGCAAAGAATAAGAGGACACTCAGAAGAGATGAAGGCATATTTGTTAATTACTTCAACAACATTACGAAAGGCTAATGGTGAGGTCATGCTATTTCGATTGCAAATGATTGGCTCGTTATCTGGCCCATCACTGACGTCAAGCTCGATGCTTCTGCAAGACATTTTTAGTGCCCTCACGTATCCATTAATATCTGCTGGACCTCTAAATTGGTCTTCTATTAAGTATGTGTTGTGGGAGGAGTTGATATAATAGTGTGACAATGGTTGTGTCATATCCTGGCAAACCTTTTTGTGGATAGGGTCAAATATATCACATTCCTGGGACAAAAGATACTTAGTAAAACCATCAATGGTAAGAAAACCCTTCAAACGTCCTTCATGAGTGAGCTCATACTTTCGTATAATGTCCAAACACATATCTTCTGTTACCTGAGCCATCCCTTGCTCAGACTCTAAGAATAATAGTAGATCATTTGCATCGAGGTACTCTTTATTTTTGGAAATTTGCACAAGTAGAAAATATACCTCTGGTCTTGTACAAAGGTCACTAAATGCTTCACAGAATTCTTCTTTGGTCACTCTGGTGGTAAGTTTTTCTTTACTCTTTTGGATTTCTTTAAACTTTAATCTAACCTTGGTTTCTTTGATAGCAGGAGAGAGTTGTTTGATTAGATCAACTGCTGTATCCTCTAACATAATGCCATTCCCATCTACATCTGCTGCGTCAAAGATGGATTTGAGCCAGTTGAATCTAGGTGTGTTCTGCCCACCTTCGCCCAAGTCCAGTGGTAGTTTACTATGAGAGACTAAGTATCTTAACCCCGAGACCCAGATATTGGCCACATCAGCTGAATTAGCCACTAAATCTAAAGATTCATAATTTTCTCCATGAATTATTGAAAATGCACTGTCCTCACAAATCTGGTCTGCCAGACCGTTGTTCCTGAATGTTTCTGTGTTCTTGCCAAGTCGTATTTCCTTGATGGCAGAGAGGTCCAATTTTGCCTTTTCAGGGTCTTTTTTAGAAGGCTCCCAACGTAAAGCCTGCAAATCAGTGTCAAGTGTGAAAAAACGACTGTAGATACGAGAGTTTGGACGAACTTTCTTTAATTCACAGCCCCCTTGCATGAAACTAATGCAATCACTGGCACTGCTTATCTTCTTCTCTGACGGCATGCTGCTGAAGGATACAGTTTTCTTCCTACCAGGTTTTTGGTTTGCAGGATCCTACAGAAACAAACAAAAAAAAATGTATATAAAGATCCAAACACATCATGGGAATTTTTTTTTTCTAATGTATTTTTTTAGGTAGAAAAAAGCATTTCAACAGATACTGAAGAAGAAGAATTTAATTTAATTTAATTTAATGGCAATAAATGGCAGCCAAACCGTTTTAGCTATGTGAACACAACGCGGATTTGTATGCACAAAATCTGTATTAAAATGCACATAAACTGTGTTTGTTCTGCATGAAAATGTGCGCAGAAAAATCGCACGTAATCCGCACTGTGTGCAGTTACCCTTAAAGGGGTTATCCAGCATTTAAAAACTGACTTCATAGCCTTAGGAAAGGCCATCAATATTAGATCGGTGTAGGGTCTGACCCCCATAATGTCGTACTTTTAATAGTAGATTAGTTCACTTGATTTGGGCAAATCTGCAATACCCAGAACAGGTGCTGATAAAAGTACAACGTCCAGACCAAGTTATACAATGAAGAAGCCGCATTGCTCACTCTAAACGGCTGATCATCAGCAAGAGAGCCAAGAGTCGGACCCCCACAATCTAATACTGATAGCTTATTGTAAAGCATTTGTTGTAAAATGAATGGAAAGTTTATTACAGTTTTATCAGTTAATTAAAAGCAGTGACCTGTGCAGCGCACAGTAAGGGCTCATTCAGACGTTCGTATGCTCTCTGCAAAAATGCGGATCCGTTTTTTTGAGGATTAGATGCTGTCCCATTCACTTCTGTGTGGTCTTTTCTTTCATTGCACGGCTCAGCAAAACAAATGAAACATGTCCTATACTTGTCAGTGAAAATCAGTACATGGCCCCATTGAAGTCTATGGGTCAGCAAAAAAACTGAATGCTATGCGTTTTTTTTTGCGGACGTGCTGAACTGTCTGCAAAAAAACGGATCCGCATTTTTGCGGGCAGCATACGGCAGTCTGAATGAGCCCTAAGGCTGGAGACCCGGCACCAGTATATTTCCTTGTTTCTAATTATTCATGTTTCTGTTCTGAATCTACTTAAAATGTGCTAGAATTCTTAAAGCAACTGATGTATACTGCCATAACATATTAACGGAGAAGATGCAGCAAAAGGATTAATTCATTCCAATCTAAAAATTATTATATAGAAAGCTGGCATACTGAAAAAAAACTGCTGAAAATACTGCCCTGGTCAACAGAAATGATCAAGATGTATACATACTCATCCGTACAGACACATTGAGCAAGCGTCCCTTCTACTATCAATACCTTATTCTAATGGTTTATTTTTATGGTATAAGTTGGACGATATGGTCACAAAATAACCACCTTTTGGGCAAGTTTGTGCAGATGTCTTCCTTCTACAACAGACAAAGGAGTATTCCTATCTGAGACAATGGGGGCATATCTCTAGGATATGCCACCATTGTCTGATTGGTGCAGGTCCCACCTGTAGGACCCGCACCTACACCGAGAACAGAGCGGGGAAGGTGCACCTATCAGACCCGCACCTATCAGACAATAGGGGCATATCCTAGAAATATGCCCCCATTATCTAAGATGGGAAAACTGCTTTAACTTTAGTTAGCTACTATGGCTAAAAGGATTATCCTAATAAACACCATACACCTGAGCTATACCAATCCTAGATTTCACCGGAGGATGTTCTTAAATGCCAATGCTAGTGAAGCCAATAATGCTTCTGAATTGTTCTATTAGGCTGTGCAGATGGTCCAGATACAAGATTCACAAAGTGCCTACAAAGTGGTACCTTCAAGTACTCCCTACTGTTGTACCTGTGCATCAGATTCCAAGACAGATTTCCAAATTCTCACCCAATCTTGAACATTACTTTGACATAGACAAAAGCCACACAAAGGAGGCAAATGAGCAGCACTGGCTCCTAATGCACATTGTGGAGTCCCTGGTCATATTTAATAATCATGATCTACTTTTGATCTTTATATACGACTGTGGTTAGAACATCTTCTTCACCATCTAGCTGGAGCAGTTACAAGCAATGGTCTATAGTCAATGTTTTATCTTCTTTATGTAAATATAGATTATAAAGAGATCAGCATGATATGGAGGAGACATCAGGATGGAGCTTCCACTAGCAAATAATACTTTGGTTCCAAGCTGGAAGACAAAGGCCCTGATTTATCAACAGGGTAACGGTCTGTGAGCCAAATGTATGAAAGTGGCACATATCACTTCACATTCTGACTTATTTCCCCTGCCTCAGTACAGCAGGTCAGGAGTGGGGTGCAGTTGAGACAATTTTTTTTAGATAATCCCTATGATAAATAATGCCAAAAACCAATGCACTCCACAAGAACATTCACAAACAGCTGGATTTCTGAAGTCGACTTAGTATGAGCAAAAAAACCTTGACCTGTCACAGAATAATGATAAATGTGTCATGCAAGTTAAAAAAAACAACTGAAAAGTCCATTTTTACTCCAAAATAAAGACAGAACCAATTCTCCTGGGTGTTCACATCCAGACGATCCTAAAGTTCTTCACTAATCCACAACAAACATTCAATTAGAAGGCACATGGCTTGTTATTACTAGATCCACTGGGGTATCAGTACATTTTTCAAAAACTCATATTTCTGGAAATACAGTAGATGCCAACATGCTTTTATCTGAATATTTGCTCCTACGTATGCACAGATACTAATGATGCTGAACTAAGGTATTTCTAAGCTAATGCAATTATGATTGTGCACAAAGTATGAAGCAACTAAGAGTTCCAACGAAAGGTGACAACGAAAGAAAGGTGAAATGGTGACAATTTCATCTACTGTTTAGCAGCCTGACAAAAACACAGGAGAGTCGTCAAGTTAAGATTCGGTACACATCAGCACTGTGCCTTCTATTATAATTGAAGTGACAACGCTGTTCTGGATCTACTGCAGGATGCTAAAAAAGAACCTAAAAAAAAAAGACACAAAACCACACTAAAACAAATTCACAGGACGAAGACTTTCCCCATTATTCTGTGTGCTCACAAATTCCTATCAGGATGACAGAATAAAATATGGGATGTGGTGTAGCAGGCCTGATGATAGGCATGGTGATGGTGTCCTGATATTCCCACTGAAAAATCAACAACGTTTTCATTTAAACATTAGGACACATCACTGCTCACAAGTGAGCCATGGAATAGCAGAGTTCAAATCCAGGCTCCAGGAAGCTTATCCTTGGGCTGCACAATGTCTTCAAGTGAATCTGCCACAAAGATAGAACATGTCAAAGTAGTACATCTATGTCTTAAAGGGATTGTGCAAAGCAAAATATTGATGACCAATCCTCAGGATAGGTCAACAATATCAGATCGGCAGGGGTCCGACTCCCAGCACTCCTGCCAATGAGCTGTTTGAAGAGGTAGCGGCGTGCGAAAGACAATGCGCAGGTTATTTGGGAGGGGAAGCAGCCCTTGCATAAGAACCGCTACCTCTTCACACAGCTGATCAGCAGGGGTACCAGGAGGCTGACCCCCACCTATCTGATATTGATCACTTATCTTGAGAATAGGTCATTAATATCTTTACACTGCACAAACCCTAGCTGATCCTCCTGATCAAGGGCAAAGAACAATGGGGGTCACTTATTAAGACCAGCATTTCAGATGCCGGTCTTGATGAGCCCCTGCACTAGCGGTGGATCCTCCAAACTTATATTGAGGCCTCTACATAACTTCGACGTATCCAGCACCGGTCTAAATCTACGCCAGATTCCTAGCTGTCTTACATTTAGACCTTTTTCTATGCCTAAAACAGGTGGAGAAAATGATGAATGAGATGGGCTGGCCTTCCCCGCTGTACTTTGAGACATGGCATGAGCGGGTAAAAGTCGCAGTTTGTGGCGCAAATACCTTTGCTCCACAATCTGCGCCAGAAATACGCCTAATATAGGCATATTTCTGATCATAAATGACCCTTAATGTGTTTAACTCTCATAAGCTTCATTGCATCTTTAGTATATTATGCATACCAGTCTTTCACCCCTAGATTATCCCTTTCATATTGTTGTACAGTATTAGACATCCGCCATCATAATAGATCCTCATTCAGCAGACTATACCATTATTTATAAGTTTGTAATATTCACACTTGGCATTCCATGCCACATTTAAAAAAGACTTTGTTCAGAAAGAAGTATATTTTAATCAATAATTACAGAATACTTTTTCCTTTTTCTTTTGGCAGTACTACGTTATTGAAAATTAAATACAAATTACCGTAGTGTCCTTGTGTAGCAGCCAATATATATAAGACCTCCTATATAGGCAGGTAAGCCATTGTCAGTTTACTGCTACTATGAGGGGAAGATGTTATCTACAGGCTAAGGCCGAATGCACATGGTCGAGAGCGGTCCGTGGTATGCCGGGCTGGATTCCTGTTCAGAGCAGAAGCGCACGGCGTCATTAGCTGCTATGACGCCGTGCGCTTCATGCCGCCGCTGCTGTACAGTAATACACTCGTATAGTGTATTACTGTACAGCAGCGGCGTCATAGCAACCAATGACGCCGTGCGCTCCTGCTCTGAACAGGAATCCAGCCCGGCATACCACGGACCGCTCTCGGCCACGGAACTCGGCCGTGTGCATTCAGCCTAACCCTTATGAAAGTATAGAATTGGGCTAACAGAATGACAGCTCTATTGTTCTCTTGATAAACCCAGATAACTATTCCCACAGAAGAGCATTGCAATATGTAATTGTCACGGTGGACAGTGGGGGAAAACTCCCCACCGTATAACGTGGGAAAATGGGGAAGCATCTAGACCTGGACACTGGGAAAAGGGAGCTGGTCACCTCCTAGAGCTTCCCTAATCTTCGCCCTGACTCCTAACCATATAAGCGGACCCAGGAGGTAAGACGGCTTATACCCAGGAACCTCGGACCCTAAGTCGCCCTGATAATTCCTGGAATAGGAGCAGGGGAGAGACGACCTGTTCTTCCACGACACGGATGAACAGGAGTCTCACAGGCCTAGCAGCAAGGGAAGGGACAGACAGTGCACAGCTACTGCATCGGCAGGTAAGAGCCCAGAAACAACTCGCACTTACCTGCCGCGGCAAACAACGACGACCGGAACCCCATGCAGACAGGATGCATGGCGGCCCCCGCAGAGCTGCAGACTGACTTGTGGTTCCCCCTCTGGGGAACCCTGAGACCCCCTTCCGGAAGCACAAAACACAGGGAACATGTCTAGCAAATATGCCAGACTACAGACACCAACAGACCAGGCATGTAACAACCACTAGACAAGACAAGCACAGTTCCAGCACACAGCAAGGATGGAGGAACACTGAACCCAGCCAACAGGCCACAGGCAATATAAACCTTGTGGCCACACCCAGGACACACCTAAATCCCCACCAGCTAGATAATTAACCCCTCCGGCACCAGACAGGGAAGGCCCCAGGAGAAAGGAGGAGGCACCTACATGCTGCAACTACAACACGTTGCCGCTGGCAACAGCATGCATGGCAACCGTGTCACGGCGCACACCACAGAGGCCTTGACAGTAATGTGTGATGCTGTAATTGAGTCACTACAGAGGACTCTTTGTGGTCGAAGCGATGGTCTAACCGAGAGAGTTAAATAGGACTGTGTGCCATGCTAAACATCCAAACAAAGAGGAAGTTCAAGAGCCAAGACAGAAAGGAGAATACACAGAGACTTCAAAAAATGATATCCAAAAATACATTCACATTTTTTTAAATAAGGAAAATGACATAGCTTGTTAATATGTGAATTTTGATGGAAGTATCCCTTTAAGACAGATACTAGTTTACAAACAATTTTTAAAATAGCATTTTACTTTGTCACATGAATAAGCCTTAAAAGGATTGTCCAACTTTGTGGACCTTTTTAACTTTTAATCCCAGTCTGTTGCACCTCTTAAAAAAAATCATGCTCACTTGTGCCCCACCATTCCAGCTCCCCGGGTCCATGGCTCTTCATAGCGGTCTTTAGGAGGCCTTAGCAGTGAAGTGCCCCCAAATGGCACATCACTGCTGGGTAACATGCTTCTTGGGGACACGGCACCACTGACACAGTCATTGGATGTGAGCCCGTCCACTTTAGAAGACATGAACCAGAAGAACACTGAAGGGAGCCTAGCACCCAAACAGCTGGAACAGCACAGTGGGGGGAGTGAGTATGGTTTTTTTTTTCAACAGGTACAACAGACAGGTTGAATGCTAAAAAAAAAGTCTACAAAATTGGAAAATCCCATTTGAATGCATTCTATGCAGCCAACCCCTTTCTGTAATGATATGGGATTCTGAAACCCCATGTGATCAGTGGAGAACATTGTGGCAGAGAGCTGGAACAGTGCAGCGCGGAGCGGGTGTCTAGGCCATGTGACCAATGAATGTGACGTGACTGGCCTAGGGAAAGCTGCGGGAAGGCAGCGGCACTTAGGGTGGGTTCAAATCATGTTTTATGCCTGTTTGACATATACGTTAGAAAAAAAGGATACAAAAACACAGCACACCACATTTTTGTATCCTGCACAGTCCGGTAAAAAAACACATACGTTTTTTTACAATGGAACTCTATAGTGAACGGATGCCACTGTATGGCATCTATCTGAGGCATCCGTTTAACTACCCAGGTGCTCCTTCAATAGACTGCAAACAGCTCCGTATAAAAAGGCCACTCTGTATAAAATGGAAAGACTAGGATCCTTCTAAAACACGCAGGCAGCCAAGTCATGTTGGCTAGACAGTAAATGCTTCCTGAATAGAATTTGATAAGAGAGGACAGCTCCAGAACCTACTGTATATTTACTGGTGATTCTTTTTTGGGGGGAAAGTGCTCTTTTAACAGATAAATTATTTTGCTCTGGTGAACTTTTGCTTCGTTATTATGCATTTCATCACACGCTATGCTAATGCACATTGTATTTATATGTTGATTCATCCCACTTCAAAGCCTGGTGGCATATTTTATAAGACTAGTGGAACCGGATTTCAATGTTACATTAATCACTGGCAAAGAGAGGCGTCCCCAATGTGCTTTGATTATTAAACAGAGAAAAACATTAATTCATTACGAAGTGAATAATGAGTTCCAGTTTTATATTAGGACTGCACAGGCGACTTTCCTAGCTGTAACACTGAGGAGCATCACTGTGTTGTCTGAGTTATAACAAGTCTCCCCCACTTCTCCCGAACATATGCTGGGGCTCTGGTCCTCACCTCCAGTTTCTCTTTACAGGCTGCAGTGGTGACAGGTACAGGTACACTGCAGCCAATCACTGGCCTCATTGGTTTTGTGCCTATATATGTCTGAGGTCAGTCATTGGCTGCAGTGGTCACGTGTTGTATACAGCTACGCCACTTCATTCTATAAACATTCACCTGAGGTGAGGATCGGAGCTGCTGTGCTGAAAACAGCAGGGGATGAAATGGTGAGTATACGTTCTTTTATTATTCTCTCCCGCTTGGGGGCAGTGGGGGAGTTCTCTTCAAACCCTTTAAATCAGCATAATTAAAGGGAACCTGTCATGTTGTACATGCAGTCCTATCTTTGGACAGTGTAGTAGAGAGCAGAGGGAGCTGAACAGATTGAAATATAGTTTTGCAGGAAAATAATCCGTACAAAGGCGAGTTCACATCAGGGTTTATTTTTCCATTCTTTTGATCTGTCAGAAGAATAGATCCTGTAAAAAAAAATACGTATCCTGAGCATCAATTATGCACATTTGGAATCTGTTTGAGCCATTTCCGTCTGAGATCCGTTATTTTAGATGAAAAAAAAAATTCCTGCTGCTCAGGATCCGTTTTCTTCCCTTTATTTTTCTGTTCTTCTGACGGATCAGAAAAACGTAAAAATAAATGGTGATGTGAACTCGCCCTAACTTGTAATTTATTTGTTTAAATCAGTGCTTCTCAAACTGAAAGGCAGGACTAAGGCTACAGTCACAGTTGCCTTTGCTATTCCGTTAGCCTCTTCACAAAAAATGCTGCATGCAGCAGTATTTGTCCGGCCAAAACCCGACATTTGTGCCGGCAACCGGGCCAGATCACCTCCGGATCCCATTGTAGTCAATGGGGATCCAGCGGTACACAGTTGTGTCCGGCAATGCTGGATACTGTGAACTCCGGTAGCCTGATCTTCTCTCGGATCAGGCTACCAGATTCCCAATTCTACTGTGATCACCCCTGGTTGTTGGTGAGGCACAGCTGGGCAGACACTTGTCACAGAAGTCATTTCATAGGTGGCAGCGTTCTCTGGTATAGCATTGTAATTAACTCCTGTTGCACTTTTAATGTACTACAGAGTTCAGGAGACACAATGAGCAATATTTGTAGCTGTGGCATGGATTTCCACCACTGATGGTAAGGCCCAAACATCATCTTGGTCCACTGGTTAAGCCTCAGTACAATAAGTTTGAGAAGCCCTATTTTAACTCCCTGGACTGTGTAGGCTTAGGAGTCCAGTAGGCGGTCCTATTCAGTGGTTGACGTCTACTTTTATATATACAGACACACACAGGGAAGGCTGTGAACCATTGATTAGGGCCACCCACTGGACTCCCATCCATACACACTGGGCAAAGTTTCTGCAATGAAATACGCAAAGAATTTGACACGCAGTGCAGATTTTGAAATGCAAAGAGCAAAAATCAGTAGCATATTGGACCAAATTCACACAATTTGTTGCATCCTTATGCTAAACATTATAGAAAAATAAGATACGTTTACAAAATTCTACATTACCAAAAAAAAATCCTGCCAGGAGCACCAAATTATTTGAGCACTTTATGCATTAAAGTTTTCTTTTACATGAATAGCTATACCATAGGTTTGTTATGATCATTTTTACTTCTACAGTAACTAAGGTTAATGAGGCATAAGGTACAAATGGGAATATCTGCTCTGCCCAGGAATTGGTTCTTATCTTTATATATCCACCACTAACTGCAGCACAATGCTCAAGTATTTTTTACTACTTGAGGTCTATATAGTAGTATCATTATAACGTGAGTCTATTAATACTTTTGTTGCCACTCATAATCCTTCAGAGCCAAGCTGTTCCTTTCCACTTGTGGGAAAGACTGAGTAATCTTGGCCAGATGTCCCCTCTATAGAGAGAAAATGGATTTTCTCTTTACTGCATTGTATCTTATGCTGGAAATGATTACATTGTGGCTGAGTTGGTTGCTTTCTGTCAATGATATGAGGCTTGGAAAGGCTGGTAGCACAGAAGCAGGCGGCAGCATGTAGTTAGCGGGCACATCTTTTTTAGAGAGCTGAATGGCAAATCTACTTAACGGAAATGTGTCACCAAAAATTTCATCTGCCAGTTAAATTAAGATAGCAACACATCTCCTTTTTTCCAATTTTTATCTTCCGATCTGATATTTTCTGATTGTCTGAGCTGTTCCTAATAGCATTTAGAACAGCATTAAGAAGATTGCTCTACAGCAGCCCCGTGGGCCATAGACACAATGGTCTGGAGGGGACCTCATTGACTTCTATGGGAGAGTCCTCTAGGCATGCTCTGTGATCTGTGCAGAGGTCATTGTACAAAGAAAGAATAGATAATCTGTGAAAATCACATATTGTGAATGAAACGTAATATGAACCCACCTTTAGTGACATGGAAAATTTAAAATAACATCATCAAAAAAAATTATTTCAAAATATCTTAACACTTAGGATACCAGAGGTTTTTTCATTTTCATTTTTCTTCCCTGTCTTCCTGGAGCCATAACTTTTTTATTTTTCCGTTCACATATCCATATGAGGGCTTTTTTTTTTTTGCGGGATAAGTTATACTTTCTAATGCCTCCGTTTTATATGGCATTCAATGTAATGGGAAGGAGAAAAATTCCAAATGTGGTGGAATTGGAAATAAAAAAACACAATTCCTCCACAGTTTTACGGTTTTGTCCATACGGCGTTCCCTACGCGGAAAAACCTGTACCCTTCATTCTCTGGGTCAGTACGATTACAACAATACCACATATGTATAGGTTTTATATGTTTAAATACTGGAAAAAAAAATTAATATTTTTTTTCCCATCACCATATTCTGATCCCCATTTTTATAGTTATATCTACTGAGCGGTGTGGGGTCTCATTTTTTGCGGGATGATCTGTCGTTTTTATTGATACCATTTTGGAGTGTGTGTGTCTTTTTGATCACATTTTATTCCATTTTGGTGGGTAAGAGAAGCGATGAAAAAATGGGAATAGGTCATTTTGATACTTTTTTCCGTTACGTCATTCACCGTATTGGAAAAATATTTGTATACTTTAATAGTTTGAGTGTTTTTGCATGCAGTGATGCTCATGATGTTCATATTTTTTATTAATGTATTTATTTTTTTATTCTAAGGAGAGGGGATGATTAAATTTTTTATATTTTTATTTTTATTTTTTTACTTTGTTACATTTTTTTGTAGCCCCTCTGCCCACTACCTTGTTTTTTTTTTAGAATATTACTATACTCCAATAAGGAATACAGTACCGTATTTTTCGCTTTATAGGACGCACCTGATGATAAGACGCACCTAGATTTTTCAGGAGGAAAATAAGGAAAAAATATTTTGAACCAAAAGGTGTGCTTTTGGTGGGTTTTGAACTAATGGCGGTCTGTGGATGACACTGTTATGGGGGATCTGTGGATAACAATGTTATGGGGGATCTGTAGATGATTCACAGTTATGGGGAGATCTGTGGAGGACACTGTTATGGGGGGGATCTGTGGATGACGCACTGTTATGGGGAATGTGTGGATGATACACTGCTATGGGGAATGTGTGGATAACACACATATAGCATCTTATGTAATGGGGGTCACTATTCACACAGGGACAATAAGATAATCTTATGCTGGTCACAGTATCATATGTGTCACAGTATATTGTCCCTGTGTGAATAGTGACCCCCATTACACCACGGGGAACCTGCTCACAGCAGTCTTTATATGTAAAAATCAATTTCATATAATGCTCCATTAATGGCTCTGCTTTCCTCTGTAACAGTACTCACTATCAAAGCAGTGATCCGGCCGGCAGCGTAAATCACTCAGTCAGTCACGCTCCTGCCAGCTTCATTAATGCGCCGGCCGGACCGCTGCTTCGATAGTGAGTACTGTTACAGAAGAAAGCAGAGCCATTGCTGCAGCATTACATAAAAAGATTTTATATATAAAGACTGCTGTGAGCGGTGCCCGGTGTAATGGAGTACAGTGACTGCACTGGGCCCCGCTCATAGCAGTTTTCATATATCTTCAAGCAGTGGCTCTGCTTTAAACTAGCGCAATCCTCTGTGGTAGTACTCACTATCAAAACAGCAGGCAGGCCGGCAGCGTAACGTTTTACATTGCTTTTACTTTTTGACCTCACAGTACATCTTAACGTTTTAGTATTTTAAATTACTAACTGGTGGTCACTCAGGACCTATTTACGTTTTAGGATCATGTACTGTTTGTTAAATTAAAACTTCACTTTTATTTCTTATTTATAATATATATATGATATTTATTCACTTATAACAGTATCACTAAACTATAGACGTTAAAACTATCAGTGATGCGGTCTTACTCAATTTTTTCTACCTATATACTCAGTGTATCACCGTTATAGCCGGCTTGTGTCATTGGACTGATCAGCAGAGGGAAAAGTTGGTGGAGAGGGGGGGGAGGGGAAGGGAGAGGGGAATGGGTCAGGGGTAGTGAAGATATGTGGGGTAATATAGGGGTAGGTTAGAGGTGATGTTACTACTTAGTAGCTTTATTAAGCGCTCCTATATATTCTGGAGCGTTGGTCTATTATATAATAGATTAACTTCACTTCTGTTTGTAGTTATCGCAGCCTCTGCTGCTCCTATTTCGCCTCCTCCTATTCAACTGCTATTCATCGTTGTCCTCCTCTCTCTCAGCTGATATGTCTCTTGTCCTATATTGTTTTTATTTCTATTGCCTGCTGTATCGCTCTGTAGATATGCCCGTATATTTGAGCATGCTGCCGCTATTTCACTGCCTAAAATCTGAACACTCCTACACCCTGCATCCCGACATGTTTCGCTGTGTAACCAGCGTCACACATGCTTTATCCCCTGAAGACGCTGGTTACACAGCGAAACATGTCGGGATGCAGGGTGTAGGAGTGTTCAGATTTTAGGCAGTGAAATAGCGGCAGCATGCTCAAATATACGGGCATATCTACAGAGCGATACAGCAGGCAATAGAAATAAAAACAATATAGGACAAGAGACATATCAGCTGAGAGAGAGGAGGACAACGATGAATAGCAGTTGAATAGGAGGAGGCGAAATAGGAGCAGCAGAGGCTGCGATAACTACAAACAGAAGGGAAGTTAATCTATTATATAATAGACCAACGCTCCAGAATATATAGGAGCGCTTAATAAAGCTACTAAGTAGTAACATCACCTCTAACCTACCCCTATATTACCCCACATATCTTCACTACCCCTGACCCATTCCCCTCTCCCTTCCCCTCCCCTCCCTCCACCAACTTATCCCTCTGCTGATCAGTCCAATGACACAGGCCGGCAGTGTAACGTCACTCACTCATTCACGCTCCTCCCACTTCATTAATGAAGTAGGAGCAGGAGCGTAAATGAGTGAATGAGATTACACTGCCGGCCTGCCGTTTTGATAGTGAGTACTACAACAGAGGATTGGGCTAGTTTAAAGCAGAGCCACTGATTGAAGATATATGAAAACTGCTGTGAGCGGGGCCGGGTGTAATGGAGTACAGTGACTGCACCGGGCCCCGTCGCGAGTGAAACAGCAGTTGCTGGCCTCCAGCCCCTCCTCCCTCCCCACTGACACATCGCAGGCCACACTGTGCAGCATAGTGGCCAGCGATGTATCAGTGTCAGACATTTAAAAAGTGCACCATTCGCTTTATCAGATGCACTGCCATTTTCCTCCCACTTGTAAAGCGGAAAAATATGGTAATTCTCTAATTGCAGATCTCCTATGTTGGCCTGCCACATGCTGGTCAACATAGGAAATGCAGCTCTAATACGCTGGTTCTCTTCAGAGAGACCTAGCATATTAGAAATAATGACTGGCATCCCTGATTGCCACACGGGGATGCCGGTCTTAACCTGGAAGTGCGCGCTTCCAGGTTTTTCACCCTTTAGATGCCGTGATCACACTTGAACAATGTATCTTAAGGCTGTAATGTCCGCAATCGGCATTATTGCCGGTCGCAGGGATATTAGTCGCAGGCCCCTGATGTTTGTCGTAGAGACCCATTCGCTATGGTGCCTGCTGCACGTGCGAGCGGGCGCCATGTTTAAAGACCCCACCAGCACTGTCCATTCCTCCTTGATTTTTTTTTCTCACATTTACCTCATTTGCAGCTTTCTGTTTTCCCCCATGCTTGACTCCAATTTCCAGGTTTGTCATTTGTCTTCCGTGCCATCAAGGCTTAGGGCAGTGAGGACGTGTCCTGACATCAGATCATGTGACACTAACCACTCCCTTTATTCTTACCAATGACAATTGTGCATCCTACATTACAAGGCTCCAATGCAGGACATAACCTACAGATGTAATGGTAGGCTAGTAACTTCAGAATAAGGCAGTGTTGATAAATCGTGGTGTTTGATCTAAGTGATATCTTTTGAGCGGGATATATTTATAATAGTGGCACAACCCCTTTAACAGTCTGCTTATCATGTCCCCAATGAGGTCCTTGTATGTTTTCTCTAATGTCTTATTTCACTGAAAATGCTCTTTTAACACTGCTTGCGCCATATGTAAATGAGCAGTTTGGAGTCAAGGTGGTTTGGAGGTCTGGTATGACGCTGCTTTTGCCAGGGAACATCAATCAATAGAGAAGGGGCCAGATTTGGGAGTGGCAAGGCTGACTTCAAGAAAGAGGTTCTTGTTCCTTGACTGCAAACTGCTCAAGTACATACGGCACAAGCAGGGAATAAAGACAATTTTCTGTGAAATACATCCTGTAAGAAATCAAAGGAAACATACAAGGACACCATCAAAGACATGATGAGAACACTGGTACTCTGGATTCTTTGCGTGTTGGGGGGGGATGGGGGCATATCCTGTGACAGATCCCTTTAATTATCTAACAAGATCACAGCAGGGAATGCATAACTTATCAGGTTTGAATGGAAATTTAACATTGTAATAAATTATTAGGTTTCCAATGATTCACACTGGAAATGAGTTGATTTTTGGTGAAAGCTAATCATCCATCACAAAATTTTAATTTGCGTGACAGCCCTTTTTCAGACTAAGGCCTCCTGGACCGCATTTGTGGATCCGCAATACACGGGCGCCGTTCCGTGGGCATTCCGCATCACGGATGCGGACCCAGTCACTTTAATGGGTCCGCAAATCCGGAGATGCGGAACGGAACCCTAGCACTACGGAGTGCTTCCGTGGGGTTTCATCTCATATTTCCATTTTGCAAAAAGATAGAACATGTCCTTTTTGCAGAACGACGGATCGCGGACCCATTATGAATGGTTCCGCGATCCGCTGCGGCTGCCCTACGGTCGGTGTTCGTGAGGCACGGCCAGGGGGCGCACACGTTCGTTTGCAGGAGGCCTAAATCCGACAGCTGTTCACTGCAGGTCCTACTTCATATAAGCTGGTGGCCACTGCAGGTAAAATGCACTCATCACACAGTGGCGCGTTGAAGGGGTGACCATATAATGCCAAGTCCGCCACTCTACAGGGAGTGCAGAATTATTAGGCAAGTTGTATTTTTGAGGATTAATTTTATTATTGAACAATAACCATGTTCTCAATGAACCCAAAAAACTCATTAATATCAAAGCTGAATATTTTTGGAAGTAGTTTTTAGTTTGTTTTTAGTTTTAGCTATTTTAGGGGGATATCTGTGTGTGCAGGTGACTATTACTGTGCATAATTATTAGGCAACTTAACAAAAAACAAATATATACCCATTTCAATTATTTATTTTTACCAGTGAAACCAATATAACATCTCAACATTCACAAATATACATTTCTGACATTCAAAAACAAAACCAAAACAAATCAGTGACCAATATAGCCACCTTTCTTTGCAATGACACTCAAAAGCCTGCCATCCATGGATTCTGTCAGTGTTTTGATCTGTTCACCATCAACATTGTGTGCAGCAGCAACCACAGCCTCCCAGACACTGTTCAGAGAGGTGTACTGTTTTCCCTCCTTGTAAATCTCACATTTGATGATGGACCACAGGTTCTCAATGGGGTTCAGATCAGGTGAACAAGGAGGCCATGTCATTAGATTTTCTTCTTTTATACCCTTTCTTGCCAGCCACGCTGTGGAGTACTTGGACGCGTGTGATGGAGCATTGTCCTGCATGAAAATCATGTTTTTCTTGAAGGATGCAGACTTCTTCCTGTACCACTGCTTGAAGAAGGTGTCTTCCAGAAACTGGCAGTAGGACTGGGAGTTGAGCTTGACTCCATCCTCAACCCGAAAAGGCCCCACAAGCTCATCTTTGATGATACCAGCCCAAACCAGTACTCTACCTCCACCTTGCTGGCGTCTGAGTCGGACTGGAGCTCTCTGCCCTTTACCAATCCAGCTACGGGCCCATCCATCTGGCCCATCAAGACTCACTCTCATTTCATCAGTCCATAAAACCTTAGAAAAATCAGTCTTGAGATATTTCTTGGCCCAGTCTTGACGTTTCAGCTTGTGTGTCTTGTTCAGTGGTGGTTGTCTTTCAGCCTTTCTTACCTTGGCCATGTCTCTGAGTATTGCACACCTTGTGCTTTTGGGCACTCCAGTGATGTTGCAGTTCTGAAATATGGCCAAACTGGTGGCAAGTGGCATCTTGGCAGCTGCACGCTTGACTTTTCTCAGTTCATGGGCAGTTATTTTGCGCCTTGGTTTTTCCACACGCTTCTTGCGATCCTGTTGATATTTTGAATGAAACGCTTGATTGTTCGATGATCACGCTTCAGAAGCTTTGCAATTTTAAGAGTGCTGCATCCCTCTGCAAGATATCTCACTATTTTTGACTTTTCTGAGCCTGTCAAGTCCTTCTTTTGACCCATTTTGCCAAAGGAAAGGAAGTTGCCTAATAATTATGCACACCTGATATAGGGTGTTGATGTCATTAGACCACACCCCTTCTCATTACAGAGATGCACATCACCTAATATGCTTAATTGGTAGTAGGCTTTCGAGCCTATACAGCTTGGAGTAAAGACAACATGCATAAAGAGGATGATGTGGTCAAAATACTAATTTGCCTAATAATTCTGCACTCTCTGTATGTTTGCGGCTCACTGCTATGGATGGTCATGTAGGGTTCACATTGGGGAACCATGACGTCTATATGCCGGGATAGGAAGCAGTTGTCCGTGAAATGTTATGTAGGACATTTACACCTTTCCAGCCATGAAAAACTGAGAAAATGTCATTTGTAGTTGCCATACATACAACGAACGGTCACTGCAGTCAAGACGTATATATGCAAAAGGGGCGCTAAACTAAATGGAATATTTATTTGACATAAAGAATTTAACTAAATTTGCCAATTCCCCAAATTTTTTACATAAGGCTAGAAGGTCTGATTAACATAAATTAACATACATACATCATTCTTTTCTTCTCTGCTACAAATCCCTGCTTCTATCTGTGAATCTGCTGGAGAGGATGACATGCCGCGCATAGCTGCCTGGAAATGGTTCATTACTGCAAGTGACTTTCCACGGCTGAGAGAAAGGCGGTATGATTGACAAATAACACACTGACTCTGTCCTGTTTCTCCAAAAACACCTGCCTACTGAGCGTCTCAACAGCCGCTGTCACCTCATCCGTCACCGAATAAGGAAGAACTGCAAGTGTTTAACATGGGGGAGAGATGATCATTCTAGAATGCATGGACAACAAAATAATTGAAGGGGCTGTTGCATTTTTGGTGAACTTCATTTAAAGCGTGTCTGTCACCCTCCTGACTTTTATTTTTATTTTCAGTAAATACTTTTATTCCTCATAATCTAAAAATTTTCGAAAATCTATCTTTGTACTTTGTTCCTCTGCTATTCCTTTTAGACATTTATTAGGAAACAAATGGGTGCAACCGGCTGGGGGTGTGCCCCTAAAATTTTCACAATATCCAACAATTTTCTTTTCCGTTTACGTTGTTTTTTGCGTTCCGTATACGGAATCATTAATTTCAATGGATCCGCAAAAAAAAAAAAAAACGGAAGGTGCTCCGTATGCCTTCCGTTTCCGTATTTCCGTTCAAACATAGAACATGTCCTATTAATGTCCACATAACGCACAAGGATAGTACAGTTCCATCAGCTGTTCTGTTCCGCAAAAAAACAGAATGCACACGGACGTCATCCATATTTTTTGCGGATCCGTTCTTTGCAGACTGCAAAATACTGAAAAAGCCAAACGGTCGTGTGCAAGAGGCCTTAGGGACATACCTTTAGGGTAAAAAGTGACCCTAGTGGTCAATGTATTCATAAATTTCTAAGAAACAATGCTTCAGCACTGACAGTCCATGGAGAATATACGTATTCACTGAAAACTATGTCATGAGTTGTGATAGGTTTCTTTTAACTATCTTTTAAAGGCATTCTTGTCTAAAAAAAGGGAGGTCCACCCCATCGCAGAAGGAACCACATTTATTTAGCTGGGTTTACGCTACTGCCTGGAAAAAAATGAAACACATTTCTAACCTACTGGAGTCAGTAAATGGGAAGGTTGCAATATGCTACTCACCATAAAAATAGTGGAAACTAATTAAAAACGCTATAAAAGTGATTCAAATTGACATCCATTGACAATTTTAAAAAAATCACACTGGCCCAGATTTACTATTAGCTAGACAGTGCCTCCTATGTATGATACGTTAATAATCTATAGACTTCCTGTATAAAAGTTTAAGACAACTTTTAGTTGTCTTACATATTTTTTTACATTTTTACGCAAGAAATTTCGAAGCAAAAAAGTCACGTTTTAAGCCACACCACCTTTTTCCGCTAAGGCATGCTCTGTTGTTGATCATGTCACAAAAATTGTCCAAAAACCACTTAATGCGTCCTTTTGATTCAAAATGTACCAAAATTGAGGCATAGTCTACAGTGAATCTGAGTCTGATCCAGTTTTTTTTTCAGAACTCAGCATGCTGCATTTAATTTGGGATTCTAAAAGAAGAAAAAAGTGCTGCAGGATGGTGACCTGGGGTCCAAAGTACCATGAAATTCAGAATACACACATTTTTTTTTATTAAGTTAAAGGGGTTATCCAATTTCTGAAACAGCCCCTACACGTGCCGGGCCCCTCACAGGTAATATACTTACTCCGCTCCCTGCGCCGCTCCTGGTCCCTGCACTGCTGCCGCTGCTTCTCCTGTACACGGATGAAAAAAATCCAGTGTCGGGGGAGAAGCCAATTGCAGGCAGGGATGGGGACGAGCCTCCCTAGCATCACCCACAATGCTAGGGAGGCTCTTCCCTGTCCCCACCTGCCATTGGCTGCTCCCCCTCAACAACGGATGTTTTCATCCGTGTACAGGGAGAAGCAGCAGCAGCAGTGCAAAGACCAGGAACGGCGCAGGGAGTGGGTTAAATATATTACCTGTGAGGGGCTGTTTCAGAAATTGGATAGCCCCTTTAAAGGCTATGTACCCCTTTGGAGAAAATTTTTGTTATTATTGCATTAGTTTTTTTCAGTTGGTCTTTATTAAAAATTGTGAAACACTGTCTTTGTGCAGCCTTGAGTTTCTCTTGTAGCAGGATCTGAGTTTTCACTCTCGGACAGCTCAGTTGAGGGGCTCCTTAGCTCTGACCTTATAAACACTTTTACTGATAAGAATGTGGCTTAAATAAGAAAAACTGTTAACCCTTTGTGACAGAACGGCTCAATATTTTGAATAAAGACCAATAAAAAAAATTATGATTAGCCCAAAATTAGTAAAATGCAATCATTAAAAAAATTGCCCATGAATGTGTATATAGACTCTGACTCTGCCAGCAGTTTTGACCATGCTAAACTTCTGACAGAACTGGGTAGTGACTGGGAAGAGCAGTACAAACATACCTTTTTTATAGCTTTTATAATCAAGAGTAGCATGAATATGGAAGTGGTGGGCGATTGTTAAATGATTTCTGCATTGAGCGGCTTTATAGCCCCTCCCCTCTGTACTGACACCTCTAGTGGTCTCCTGCTTGGATGTCAGATTTGTTACTCAGAGCAGAGGGGAGGGGTTATGAGGAAGTTCAATACAGAGTGTACTTTACAGTGAAGCTTTGCCTCGAGGGAACTTAAGAAGGAGAAAGTAACAGAATAAAACTTCATATTCACACCGCTCCTGATCATAAAAGCTCCATAAAAGGTATACTTGTCCTGATTTCCCTAGGCCCTACTAGTGCTGTCAGCAGTTTAGTCCTTTTTAATTAACTGAAGAAAATGCATTTATTCCAAACTTTAGTAAATTTTTTAATCATACTGGGGTAGATTTTTTAAAACTAGTGTTAAGTAAACCTGGCTTAGATGCCCACTGCAACCAATCAGATGCCACCTTTCATTTTTCAGAGCTCCTCTGGAAAATGAAAGTTGGTATCTAATTTGTTCCTATGGGCAACTGAGGCAGTTTTCATTTACTCCAGTTTGATAAATGCCCCCCCCCCCATCTTTTAACTTAAAATATTGTCACCTCTTAATGGCACATTAAGGGCTCATTCAATCGGCCGTAAGTGTTTTGCAGTCCGCAAAACACTGATAGTGTCTGTGTGCGTTGCACAGTTTGGGGACCGCCCATGGCCGGCCCAATGATAGAAATGCCTACTTTTGTCTGCAATTGCAGACAAGAATAGGAAACGCTCTCTTTTTTGTGGTGCCACGGAACGGAACTACAGATGCTGACAGTGCTGTTCACATCTTTTGCCTCCCCAATGAAATGCATGGGTCTGCACCAATTCCACAAAATCAGATGCAGTCCCATTCATACGGTCGTCTGAATGAGCCCTAAGTCTATGCGTAATATAAATAGACACAATCACAAAATATCCCTATAAACCAAAGCTGCTGTCGGAGTTCTTGTCAAACACAGCTGTCTCTTTGACATCCCCACTAGTTAGTACATATATATCAGTCCAGCTGCAGGAACCGCTCCCCACATGACTTATATCAATTCTATGCATGGTATTTTAAAAAAAAATCTATGAATGCAATATCCTGGGAATATTAAAAGAAATTAGGAGAAATATTTTTTTATTCTAAGATGCAAAAATAGGATAAAATGGCCAATATGTTATTTTTTTTCTTTTCAAGTAACTCCAAACAAAAATAAATGCAGACACTAAGAACGTTCATTACTGAAAAGTGGCACAAAAACATGTATTGTGAAAAATCTGCAGAAGCAGGGCAATTTAGAAGAGCATGAAAAGAAATGCTGGCTGTGTAAAATGTCAATTCCATAATGGCCATTCTCAGCGCGTGCTGTGTCCCTGCTTACACGGAAGCGTAAGACGAAGAGGAGTGCCAGCCGCTACATCTAGAACAGAAACTTATGATGGCCTATTATACACTGACTGAATGTTAAGCCTCATGTGCACGACAGTATCCCTTTGGCAGTCTGCAAATTGCGGACCTGCTAAGTACGGATGCGGTTCATGTGCTGTCCGCATTTTCTGCAGACCTGTTGACTTCAATAGGTCTGTGGTCCGCATTTTGCAGACATAGTCTATCTTTTTGCGGAATTGATATATGGATGTGGAAGTCACACAGATCGTCGGTGTACTTTCCTCATCCGTGTGTCCGTTCCACAAAAAGACAGAACACCTCCTATACTTGGCAGCAAAATGCAGACCACAAACCCATTGAAGTCAATGGGTCTGCAAAAAATGCGGATGCAACACGAACAGTATCCATATTTTGCAGATCCACAATCTGTGGACTGCAAAACGGATACGGTCGTGGGCATGAGGCCTTAGTGGAGAGAGGGGGGCAGCTATAATGGTGGAGTTTCATATAGGAACCAATGCGATTCCAGCTTACATTGCTTTTCATATGGGTTAGAACAGGCAAGTATTTATATAACTGGCGGCCAAGGATAATGCACGTTTTCTTTGTATGTCATATACCAGTGTATGTCATCTTGTGATACACAATTTAAAGAACTTTCACACTAGCGTTATTCTTTTCCGGTATTGCGTTCCGTCCTAGGGGCTCAATACCAGAAAAAAACTGATCAGTTTTATCCTAATGCATTCTGAATGGACAGCAATCCGTTCAGGATGCATCAGGATGTCTTCAGTTCAGTCACTGTACGGTTTGTAGACGGAGAAAATACTGCAGCATGCAGTATTTTCTCCGTCCAAAATTCCGGAACCCTTGCGGCATTATTTTCCATTGAAATGCATTAATGCCGGATCCGGACCTAAGTGTTCCGAAAACACGGATCCGGTTTTGCGGTCTGCGCATGCGTTTTTCCGGATGACAACCGGAGAGATGGATCCGGTATTGCAATGCATTTGTGAGACGGATCCACATCCGGATCCGTCTACAAATGGTATCTGTTTGCATACAGATTGCCGGAACTGCCTGCCGGAATCCAACAATGCAAGTGTGAAAATACCCTTAGGCCTCATGCACACGAACGTATTTTTTTGCGGTCCGCAAAAACGGGTCCCGTTTTTCCGTGATCCGTGACCGTTTTTTCGTCCGTGGGTCTTCCTTGATTTTTGGAGGATCCACGGACATGAAAAAAAAGTCGTTTTGGTGTCCGCCTGGCCGTGCGGAGCCAAACGGATCCGTCCTGAATTACAATGCAAGTCAATGGGGACGGATCCGTTTGACGTTGACACAATATGGTGCCATTTCAAACGGATCCGTCCTCTATTGACTTTCAATGTAAAGTCAGGAGTCCCTTTTATACCATCGGATCGGAGTTTTCTCCAATCCGATGGTATATTTTAACTTGAAGCGTCCCCATCACCATGGGAACGCCTCTATGTTAGAATATACTGTCGGATATGAGTTAGATCGTGAAACCTCATTTCCGACAGTATATTCTAACACAGAGGCGTTCCCATGGTGATGGGGACGCTTCTAATTAGAATATACTACAAACTGTGTACATGACTGCCCCCTGCTGCCTAGCAGCATCCGATCTCTTACAGGGGGCCGTGATCAGCACAATTAACCCCTCAAGTGCCGCACCTGAAGGGGTTAATTGTACTATCATATCCCCCTGATCAGGGCTGCCAGGCAGCAGGGGGCAGACCCCCCCCCCCCCCCTCCCCAGTTTGATTATCATTGATGGCCAGTGCGGCCCCCACCTTTCTCCCTCTATTGTAATAAATCGTTGGTGGCACAGTGTGAGCCCCCCCGCCCCCCCCCCTTCCTCCCTCTATTGTAATAAATCGTTGGTGGCACAGTGTGCGCCCCCCATCCCTCTATAGCATTAACAACATTGGTGGCCAGTGTGCGGCCTCCCATCTCCCCCCGCCCCGATCATTGGTGGCAGCGGGTTAATAGCAATAGTACAATAGTAGAAGATTCATACTTACCTGCTGCTGCGATGTTCGTGTCCGGCCGGGAGCTCCTCCTACTGGTAAGTGACAGTTCATTTAGCAATGCGCCGCACAGACCTGAGGCTGTCACTTACCAGTAGGTGGAGCTCCCGGCCGGACACGAACATCGCAGCAGCAGGTAAGTATGAATCTTCTACTATTGTACTGTTGCTAAGTAACCATGGCAACCAGGACTGTAGTAGAGTCCTGGTTGCCATGGTTACCGATCGGAGCCCCAGCGATTAAACTGGGACTCCGATCGGAACTCCGCTGCCACCAATGATGGGGGGGGGGGGATGGGAGGCCGCACACTGGCCACCAATGTTGTTAATGCTATAGAGGGAGAGGGGGAGGGCACTGTGCCACCAACGAATTATTACAATAGAGGGAGGGAGGGGGGGGGGCGCACACTGTGCCACCAACGAATTATTACAATAGAGGGGGGGGGGGGGCGCACTGGCCATCAATGATATTCAAACTGGGGAGGGGGGGGGGTGCTGATCACGGCCCCCTGTTAGAGATCGGGTGCTGCCAGGCAGCAGGGGGCAGTCTTGTACACAGTTTGTAGTGTATTCTAACTAGAAGCGTCCCCATCACCATGGGAACGCTTCTGTGTTAGAATATACTGTCGGTTCTGAGTTTTCACGAAGTGAAAACTCAGCTTTGAAAAAGCTTTATGCAGACGGATCTTCGGATCCGTCTGTATAAAAACTAACCTACGGCCACGGATCACGGACACGGATGCCAATCTTGTGTGCATCCGTGTTCTTTCACGGACCCATTGACTTGAATGGGTCCGTGAACCGTTGGCCGTGAAAAAAATAGGACAGGTCATATTTTTTTCACGGCCAGGAAACACGGATCACGGATGCGGCTGCAAAACGGTGCATTTTCCGACGGAAAACGGCACAACGGCCACGGGTGCACACAACGGTCGTGTGCATGAGGCCTTAGTCATGAGCAAGTAGGATTAAATTTGACAATTTAGACGCCATTCACATCATCACATTTTGGTTCATGTTTAGCGTTTGCGCAGGAAAAACTTCCAAAGTGCAAGTGAAACATGTCCATAGGGGACCATAAAGTAAACAGAGGCCATAGGATTGTCCTTTTGGCCTCCGTCAAGGCCAAGTGCAAGCCAACATTTATTTTTTAATTTCTGTAGAAATCTCCTATCTTTGTCTACAAAACGGACAAGAATAGGATATGTTCTATATTTTTTGCGGGGCTGCGTAACGGACAAGCAGATGTGGACAGCA
This sequence comes from Bufo bufo, assembly GCF_905171765.1. Classification (NCBI taxonomy): domain Eukaryota; kingdom Metazoa; phylum Chordata; class Amphibia; order Anura; family Bufonidae; genus Bufo; species Bufo bufo. The sequence goes on along the minus strand of NC_053395.1, from coordinate 149,997,010 downwards.
CACAGTGTGCTGTCCGCATCTTTTATGGCCCCATTTAAAATAAATGGGTCTGCATATAATCTGCAAAAAATGTGGATCATATGTGGACCAAACATACGGCCGTGTGTATGAGCCGGTAATCTATATGTCGAGAACTTTCATCATATAAATGAAAAACTAGATTTAAATGGGTTTATTGTAAAGGATCGTAGGATGATGGATCTTGGGTTACCTTAGAGAAGCTGGTAGTCGCATGTATAAGTTGCATCCGTGTTGTTCACGGACCCATAGACTATAATGGGAGTGATGGATTTGTGGGCATGGAGAAAAAAAAACATGCATATGTGATAAAACCACAGACATACGGACAGTGCTAAAACACTGATGTGTGAATACACACATTAAAATGAATGAGAACGTGTGCCATCCGTAGAGAACACGTCCGTGAATCACTGATGTGCGAATGAGGCTTAACCGGAAGTACACAGTTGACATTGTAGTGGAGGGAGCTGGTTACTAATCAATGGGAGCAGCAAAGATTAGAAACAGAAATTGGTAGATGGTATCAGAGATAACAGACGGGAGTGGACAGTCCGTCTGATGGAATTGACTGTGAACATCATTCTGATGCTTGCTATGCATGGAAATACACAGAAACTGCAGAAACTTAACTGACCAAGATACCGTATTTATTAAAACAAAATACAGAAGCTAGTTTAGGTAAAAATTCATGCATTTCAGTAAAAAATGCACCCCTCAACGTGTCCAGTGACTTTATGAACTAAGGGTATGTAAACTTTTCAAAAGGGTCTTTTTATTGTTCCTTTTATTCCTATGGTTTGATTTATGCTGGAGCTGTTCTGTGATGTAGACGTCTATGAAAAAAATGAAGAATATCGCCTGATCGCTTGTTTTCTTAAACTGGGACACAACTTACAAATTTCATCCGGGGTATTCAACCCCTTAAAGGGCTTCTGTCACCCCACTAAACAGTTTTTTTTTTTGGGCTACTTATAATCCCTATACTGCGATTTATGCATACATACTGTAATTAATCATTTTGGTTCAGCAGATTATATTAAAAAAACTTACTTTTAAAATATGCAAATTACCTTGCTACCAGCAAGTAGGGCGGTTACTTGCTGGTAGCAGCCGCATCCTCCTATCATAATGACGCCCCCTCCGCATGTTGATTGACAGGGCCAGCGGACGGGATCTCTCTCTGCTGGCCGTGTTTGAATTCAAAATCTGGCGCCTGCGCCGTACCTGTCTTCAGTCGGCGCAGGCGCACTGAGAGGCGGACGCTCGCTCGGCCGCTCCATCCTCAATGCGCCTGCGCCAATGACATCACATCTACACCCGGCGCAGGCGCATTGAGGAAGGAGCGGCCGAGCAAGCGTCCCCCTTCTCAATGCGCCTGCGCCGGGTGTAGATGTGACGTCATCGGCGCAGGCGCATTGAGGATGGAGCGGCCGAGCGAGCGTCCTCCTCTCAGTGCGCCTGCACCGACTGAAGACAGGTACGGGACAGGCGCCAGATTTTGAATGCAAACAGGGCCAGCAGAGAGAGATCCCGTCCGCTGGCCCTGTCAATCAACATGCGGAGTCTTTAGGATAGGAGGATGCGGCTGCTACCAGCAAGTAGCCGCCCTACTTGCTGGTAGCAAGGTAATTTGCATATTTTAAAAGTACGTTATTTTTTTAATATAATCTGCTGAACCAAAATGATTAATTACAGTATGTATGCATAAATCGCAGTATAGGGAGTATAAGTAACCAAAAAAAAAAACTGTTTAGTGGGGTGACAGAAGCCCTTTAAGGACCTCTGCCGTATATATGTACGGCGGAAGTCTGTTCCCTAAACATGGCGCCCGCTCGCACATGCAGCAAGCGCCAAAGCCGCCGGGTTTCTGCTATTTTAAATAGCAGAGACCCGTGGCACATGTATGCAATCAGCCATAAGGCTGATCGCATACATTTTCCCCTTCAGCTGCTGTGGTCAAATGTGACCACGGCATCTGATCAGTCCGGAAGTGGAAGTTGCGCACTTCCGCTCTGGTAACAGCGTTCCCCGACTGACATTGGGGAACCTGTTACATTGCTGAAATAGACCAAAGCCTCAAGCAAGCTTCGGTGCCTGTTTCAGGAATATACTAATACAGGCCAGTAGGTGGCAGCATTGTATTGTTATATTCCAAATGAAGTGTTCAATGATGGCTATTTAGCCATCAATGAACACAATGGGCAATCTAATGATTGCCAGTTATTGTCACCCAAGGTGACTTAAAAAAAAGTTTAAAAAAAAATAAAAGTAAAAAAAGTTTTTACAAATAGGAAAAAAAATAAAAAAGTTCAAATCACCCCCCTTTCCTTAAAATAAAATAAAAATTCTTAACCCAAAAAATATAAATAAACATTATGGGCAATAAAAACTGCCATTTTGCCATTTTTTGTCACTTCAACTACCCAATAATGTTTTTATAAAAAGTGATCAAGTCGCACACACTTCAAATTATAAATGAAAAGAAAGAGATCGTCCCGCAAAAAATTAGCCCTCACACAGCCCTGTACACATAACTACAAAAAAGTTATAGGGGTCAGAATATGGTTATAAAAAAAAAAAAAAAAATGTTCTCAAAGGTTTTAGTTTTTTTTCAGTATTAAAACGCAAGAAAAATTATACAAGTGTGGCATCGTTGTAACCATTCTGACCTGGAGAATGAAGATAACAAGTCAATTTTACAGCATAGTGTACAGTGTAAAAAAAAAACAAAAAAAAAAACTTTGTCAGAATTGTGTTTTTTCCCAATTCTACCCCATATGGAATTTTTTTCCCTCTTCCTACTACATGGTATGCAACCGTAAATGGTGCCATTACAAAGTACAACTTGTCAAAAAATAAGCCCTCATAAGGCTATGTGAATGGAAAAATAAAATAGTTAAGACTATGGGGAGGCGGGGAGTGAAAAACGGAAACGCAAAAAGGGGTTAAACTTATGAGCACAACTGTATAATAAAGAAAAACTTAGTCTCCTACTGAGGAAAATAAATAAATAAATAAATAAAAAATCCAGGACGCCTGAGAGCAGATGCCGTCAGATGTTGTCATTTTGCCCCTACAGAGGTCAAACTAACAGATGTTAACATGCTGAGCTACAGCTCAGGGCTCTGCGGTGGAGGAATCCATACCAGCCTCCTAATTACGCTAAAGAGAGTAATGAGCAGTGACATCTTGCCTGGACCAGTCTTAGCCACAGGCGAGATGTAGGAGATCTTTGAAGCACACATATATATTTCTCAAATTATCGGTAAGAGACATAAAATCCATATCATCCGCACGGCATGTTCATTAACACTGCGATTGTCTTCACTGATGTAACGAACCAGGATAAAGCAATGGCCTGTAGTGGACATGCATCAAATGACCTGCATACAGCATGTCATAGACGGTGGTACTCCCACCAAAAAGATATATGTGCATGGCTTACACTTTGGACTGGTTGTCCTTCTAAGGCTACCCGGACACGTTGGGGATTACGCACAGTTTTTCCACATAGATTTTCGTGCGAAAAAAAGCAGCATAATAAAGTACCAGCAAAGTGAATGAGATTAGACAAATCTCATGTGTGCTTCGCTTTTTTTCCCATGCCACGGACCATAACGCAATCCTATGGTGGAATGGATAACAGAATGCCTTTAGAGGCATTCCGTTATTCATTCCGTCATAATAGAAGTCTATGGGCTGCATAACGGATCCATCCCGTTTCTGTTATGAAAGGGAGGACTGTTTGAAGAGTATAGGAGCCTCCTATGTGTCTGTAAATGTGATTTTACCAGACTTTTCTGTTCTGTGAGCTTCGGAGCTGAAAACAAACTAAGTGAGAAATAAGGGAAAGGACGTCACAGCAGTACACTGCTGGCAGATTTCACAGAAGGGAGACACCCGCTGCTTGTGAGAGAAATGCATCTAGATGTGCAGCTGAAACAGAGAAAAATGGCTGAAAAATACATTAGGGAAGCCCAAAAAAACAGTTCCTTCCCAGTTATGATTGGACAAAGAAGCACAGCAATTATGCTAACTTTTTTGATAACTCTGGTACGCTTTACAGAGCATCTGTCAACATAATCAACCCTATTAAACCAGGCATACAGTAGATGTCTCTTTCTAACAAAGCTAGAACCAGCCCTGTACCTCACATGGATCCAGAGATCTCCCCATTCATTGCTCTAATTGTTCTGCTAGATTTATTTCAAGCTGTCAGATTAGGAAGCGTGTCCTTTCTCATGGGTGTGTCCTTTATGCTGTAGCTGGTGGAAGTTGAGGGATGGAACTGAGCATGTGCTTTTGTTTCAGTGAGCACGGCAGAAAAATTAGAAAAAGAGCAAACAACAGGTGGCGCTATACAGATAGATTTCATTGAATAACTTACAATAAAATAATTTTAAGGGTCCATTTACACATCCGTAATTTGGGTCCGCATTCGTTCCGCAATTTGCAGACCCATTCACTTTCAATGGGGCTGGAACAGATGCAAATCTGCATTTTCAGGAGCCGCATCCGTTTTTTTGGGATCCGTTTTTTCGGGATCAGCAATTCTGTTCCTGAAAAAAATAGAACATGTCCTATTCTTGTCCGCAATTGCGGACCAGAAAAGGCATTTTCTATTATAGTGTCTGTGAGCTGCGGTCCGCAAATTGCGGATCGCACATTGCAGGTCCGCAATTTGCAGATCCGCAAAACACTTACGGACGTGTGAATGGACCCTTAATTACATGTAATTACAAAAGTATTCGGATCCAGGTGCTGCTTTGAAAAATGTAGAATATTTTTTGTGGGACATCCCCTTTAAACTGGTGAAAATGTATAATACAGGTACCCACATTCGTTGATATCCATTGACTCAGCAGACACAGATTGCATCAACTGCAGTTTGTCCACTGATATTTTTTACAGTCCACAGGACCCTCATGTATACATTATCTCTTATCATTTAAGGGGCTGTCCAGCTTCAACCTCAATTGTACCTAGGCTCTGGAGAGACCTGTACCTAATATAAAAAAGGAACTCCTCTGCTCTCCACAGCTACATTGCAGCGCCGACTTCCGAGGGACCAGCCCTGCTCCTTAACAGTGAAAACTTACAAACGGAGTCACGTGCAACTACTAGCCTCAACAGTGATATGTCCACCAGTGGCATGTCACTACTGAGGCAAATGATTGGTTGAACGTGACCCCGTCCAGAAGCTTACCCACTGGAGACCAGAAAGCGCCAGACCAGATCCTCAGCACTGGACACAGCAGAGAGGAACAAGCGAATGCCTTTTTATGTTGTCCAGGGCTTAGATAAAATTGTGGTAGAAGATGGACAACCCCTTTAAAGGTGTTATGGTAGCCAGACACCTTTAAAAGTGTTTAGCCAACAGCTACCAACTCCCATATACACATGGAAGCTTGGTTCTGCCGAAAATTATTTTGTAAATGGGGAACCAAGAGTGAAGACCGTAACAGATATCTCTGGAGGATTATTTTCTGTGAGAACAAAAGGATTGCGTTTGGTCACATGCCCGATCCTTCTTTCCCCTATCAGGGAAGAATTGGCACAGCCTATAAATATAAGATGTTCGCCGGTACTGCCAAAATCAGTTTGTCCTACTTTGCACTTACATGTATAGCCAGCTTTAGAGCTTGGTTTCGGCAATAATTTTATGGTCAGACTGGGGCAGTCTAGCATCAGTCTGTGCACCATTAATCCTTAGCTTTTCAATAGGACAATGATAAAAGTAGACTGGTGGGAAAGTTTACAGTCTTCATATCACATGGAGGAGGTCAGATCCTACTTGTGTATTTCTGATCTTCAGCAGCCTAGGAGAAATTTTAAATAAAATATTCCTGTGTCTGACTCAAGGTTACTTTGTGGGGAGCTCATACGGCAGCAGGTGACTGATCAGAAGAAAATAACCTTCACCCCACACATGGCAGGGTCACAAAAGTTTCATGCTCACACAAAACAACTTTCCCAAGTAAAAAAACACCTGCAAGTTAATTTCTTTGTGTAAAAGCCTAAAACACGCAGGGGGATTTATAAGGGCTCTAGTTTCAAAGTGAATTCTGCGTACTGTGATTTTTTTCTATATTCTCTTAGGTTACGGTCACATGCTCAGGTTCCTGATGCAGTTTCTAAAGCCAAAACCAGGAGTAGATAAAAAAAAAAGAAGAGAAGTAGTTTCCTTTAAGATCCACATCCGATTTTGGCAAAAAAATAAAAAAACAAACCTGACTGTGTCGGCCGTACCGTCACCCGGCTGCTGGGTAATCTACACGGATTACCACTGGGGTGTTTGAGAAGTAGACCGTGCAAGTTCATGTAGGCTGAACACGGGCATCAAGGTTCGGTAATAATAACCTTGTCGCTTTCCAAACGGGCACATCTTCAGCTTTTTGTAAATGTAGGCACTGTATACTTGTACATATTTTAGGGATGATTACTAATTTTACAGGATGGCATTTGTATAGCCTCGCTGATTCACTCTTTATTATGCAAGGCTTGTACTTGATATTGTCATATCTTAAAATATAACGCTTACTGTACTGAAATAAGAAAAACATGGAATCCTTTGCAACTTTAAGTATTTAAAGTGTACCTCTCGTTTCACATGACTTTTCAGGGTTAGATGTTACAAGTGTGTACATGAGGACTATCACTATATCTGACAATGATATGACTTGTATTCTGCAATTTTTTGCAGTTTCCCCGCTGCAGGCTCCATCTCTAATTGTTGGCTTCTCTGTGCTAGTAGGGGGAGACCTTCTGTATGACTATACACAGCACCCAGAGGTGCCTCTGCCTTTCTGCAGTACACCTTCAGAAGTAGTAGCAGCAGCAAGGAGTTAAACAGCAGTTCTGATCACACTGTGAATCCAGCATCGGGGGGAGATAGAAAACCTACTACAGCCAGCAGCATCCAGTGTGCCTCTCTCCTTCTTCTCTCCATGGATGTCTACGGGCAGCATGTTTTCCGATTCCTCTGTGAGCTGATCTTGCTTCTCTTAAGACATATTTTAGCAGTTAGCTGAAAGTGAATGATCAGTGCAGAATGCAGGGAGGAGGAGAAGTGGCTCATAAGAGGCATTTTTCTTTAATTATATATATATTAGGCTTCTTCACTTCTACTACTGACTTATTCAGAGTTTGTTGAAACAGTAGTGCCCATTTTAAAAAGTTGTCAGCATTGTATGGTCTGCATATGTTTTGCTGTGTGCTCAAGATATTAGTATACATGAACATTGTATGTGCCTTGGCTATCGAGTCCTATTACACCTCATGATTGTCAGGCCAATTATCAGGAAGAAGCGATCATAGGAATGTTCGTTCCCGACAACTAGCTTGTGCAATCGAGCACCAATGACCCGATGAACAAGCAAATGTTCGTTTGTCGACTGATGGACATCTTTCATCAGCACATCTATCTCCCTGTGTAATCAGGGATCTTCTGCCCATAATCAACAAAACTGAATGAGGGAGGAACGACTGCAGTAGGAATTGTTCCTCCCACGTTCAGCTTGCGTCGATCTGTGTAATCAGAAGGTTGCTGGTGACAAATTCCCTTGAAATCTCTTTTTATAAAAGTTTTTTTTTGAGACTTTACTACTGATGACCTATCCTCTGCATAGGTCATCATTATCTGATTGGTGGAGGTCGGACACCCAGGACCCCTGCCGATCGGCTGTTTGAGATGGCAGTGACGCTCGCAGCTAGGCCAGTGATGTCACATTCATCGGTCACATGACCCAGGAGCAGCCCAGCACCATTAAAGTGAATAGGGCTGAGCTGAGGTACCAAGCACAGCCGCTATCAAATGGACGGCGCTATGCTTGGTGAGCTGAGAAAGCCACTGCGCTACTGCGAGTACTGGTGTCTTCTCAAACAGATGATTGGCTGGGGTCAGATACAAAGTAGAAAAGTCTTGGAAAACCCCTTTAATAGTAAAAACCCACCCCCACAATCCCCAGATGTTAATCTAGGTTAAAACCACTGGAAGTCTTATTGCCCCTTTGCAAAAACGTTGTTCAGTAATTATGATTTTTTTTTTAAATCTGTAAACCCTATCCTTTAAATTGCAGCGGTGTTCTCCTTTATATTAATCATACATGAAGACAAAATGAGCAGGTTAAGACCTCAATAGCATCAGATAGCGCATGTCCTTACTTATGGTTGAACGCTATATTTAACACATCACGTTTGGCACTAAATGTTCTCCCTGAAGACACAGAGGTATTGGTGTAGCGTGCGGGTAATGAATTTCTTATGTGCTATACAACCCTATACGGCACAAACTTGATAATACGTGTGCCCTTTTCATGATGTGTAAATCCTAACATTAATCTAGGGAACAGAAGAAGGACCCAATTGATAAAGCAATGGATCAAAATCAGTGCTTGGTGCTTTCATTTGCACACTGTATATATATGCTCTATACCAACAGACGGACGTAACTTGTCCGAGCCTCCGGGCGTAATAGAGAAGATCAATCCCAATTGAATCAGGCATGAATCGATTTCTTCAGCTGGGGCACAAATCAAATTTACAAGCTCATAGTGTCACATAGCTGCCCGATGTAAGAGCCTCCACACGTCCTCTCATCTCCGTTTTCACAGAACATGTTGTGAAGTTAAATATTTCAAAGGCTGTATCCAAGACTTCTGCAGAGGTGCCTCACCGCCGTCAGCATCTGCCAGATGGACTATTCATTGTGGTCAGAAGGTGCTGCCCTGTTACTACAGTAAGGCCTGGACCAAAGCAATGGGCAAAGTGGAAATGACCCAAAACCTTTTAGTTTGGCAGAATTGAAACGGCTACTGCTGAGGCCGTAAATAAAGCCGGTATCCTCAAAAACAGGAAGTCACGAGGAGAACATTAAAATAATTATGCAAAGCACGAATATGTTTTCCCACAACCCTTGACCTACATTTCTTTCTCTCTTGTACAATTAATTAAATGCATTTCCTTTTTCCTCCTTTTTAACCACATCGCAACGCAATAACGCTAATTTTATGGCGTAAAAAAGTCACAAATTATAGAGCATTCCATATTTGTGCTATAATTTGCGACCGTTTACCATTTTTTGAAACACACAAAAGGTGAGGGGCTTAGTGGGAGGGGCAGGACACAGCTTAACAGATTTAGGCATCATGCACACAACTGTGGTTTGGGTTTGGATCCGAGTTGTATTTTATGCGGGTCGGATGTGAACCCATTCACTTCAATGGGGCCGCAAAAGATGCGAACAGTACTCCATGTGCTGTCCGTATTTCACGGCCTCGCAAATAAAAAAAAAAAAATTGAATATGTCCTATTCTCGTCCTTATCATGCTCTATTGAGTGCCGGAGGTTCCGTTCCGCAAAATGCAGAATGCACACGGCCGCAATTAGCAGACCACAAAACGGAGGCCTTACTATAATTTATGCCAAAAATAGAATAATTTATAGCTCAAATTTGTGCCAGTTTATAGCCATTTGATTTTCTGGTGGACTTACTGCGATTATAAGCGCAAAATATTTTAAACCCTTGACAAAATCCGCTGTGCATGTCATCTCTTTAAAGATGGCACTTGCTTTTGAGCAGAGGGAGCGCCACAGCCACCAGATACCTGCTGTTTCACACAGAAGACACCCAGGGATAATGTCTGCGATCGGTGATAACGGCAATTGCAGACATTTAACCCCTCAGATGCTGTCATCGAATGTGACCATGAGCAATGATCAGGGGAGCTGTTGGTTTTTCCTAATAGCGCGGTTCTCATAGAATAAAATGTATAGTATTAAAGCTGTTGTAATGGCTGATTTCCTCACAGCAGAAAATTAGAAATGCAAGCTAAAGATTGTATGTTCACATGTTCAAGACCCCTAAGGAAGGGGAGATGTTAAAAAAAGGGAAAATATTAATATTCCCATAATAAATAAAAACAATTAATAAAGATTATAGGCACCGCCACATCCCAAAATGCCCAAATTATTAAAATTTAAACATATTTATTCCATACAGTGAAAAAAAAAAATGAAAACTTTTTTTTTCAGTTTTTTCGTTGCATCACCTCCCCTAAAAAAAAATCATAAAAAGTTATCATAAAGTCATACACACTCCTAAATAAATAGTATTAATAAAACTACAGATCGCCCACACAAGAGATGAGTCCTGACACAAGCTCCATAGATATAACTATACAAAAGTTATGGGGGTCAGAATATGGCAATGCAAAGAAAAAAAATATTTAGTTAAAAGGTTATTCCCATCTTAGACATTAGGAGCATATCGCTAGGATATGCCACCAATATCTGACAGGTGCAGGTCCCACCTCATGGCGTACAACAAAACCCAGAAAACAATGCTTTTTTTCTGATTCTACCACATTTGGAATTTTTTTTCCAGCTTCCCGCTACACTGCATGCAATATTAAATGGTACAACTTGTCCCACGAAAAACAAGTCCTCATAAAACTATGTGAAAAGAAAAATAAGAAAGTTATCCCTCGGGGTGGCAGGGAGTGAAAAACAAAAACGCTAAAACTGAAAATTGCCATATCCTCAAAGGGTTAATGGGCATGAGCCTCTTAACAAACTTGGCACATTTCGTCCCCAAAAGCTTAAGACTAGCATAGGAAATGCCAGCCTCTAAATCTGCCTCTGCATGCTATTTCTACATGGCTGGTAGATACGTGACGACATGAATACTCCTGGACTACGAACAGGGGGAAATAAAAGTCCAAAGACAATAATAAATGAATTTATCACTTTATTGTTAGCCATAGATATACACAAGGGGCATGACTGGTAAACTTCCCTCTAGCTTCCTCTATTCAGAAGTCACTTCATGGGGGAGAAGGAAACCACATGAATGGTAATTCCCTAAAAGACTGTCACCAGGAATATTCAGAAAATAGAGGCGGATGGCTGAGAGAAGTAAACTGTGGTTTATCTGCAATACACTGACAGCAAAAGACCAGTAAAAAAATATTGAATTCATGCAGTACATACTTCTGCAAAACTGATTTTTTTAGAAGAAAAGTTAAACCTGTCCCCTCGGTATTCAGGATTTCCACTTAATAGCCTCAAAACAGAATTACCCCTTGCAAAAAATCACAAGGGCTGCATTGTATAGCATACAAGTCCCCGACCTTGTGAGCCACGTCAAAGTATAACAGGTGGTGTTACACTCCGGATATTAAATGGTAAAAGCCTATTAAAGATACATCTGAGAATGATATACAGTACCTTTTACTAATAGGGTAGCCTTAACCTGCAAGTTACCATTTTTGAGTATAGTGCCATGCCATTCCCGGGGCTCCTTGTCTACACTATTACCTGCAGATGCCAACAGCTGGGAGGCCACACAGAAAGCTGGAGACCTACGTATCATTCAGAAGCCATTGGTAGGGGAAGAGCGGCCTATATGTCTTCTAATTTACATCCAGTCTAATTTACCACTTATAACATTGAGGTATGGAGCTAAACGCAGACTATGCGCAAATTAAGACTTTGCCCCATTTAAAGTTTAAAGGGCATCTGTCAGCAGATTTGTACCTATGACACTGGCTGACCTGTTGCATTGCACTTGGCAGCGGAAGGCATCTGTGTTGGTCCCATGGTCATATATGCCTGGATTAAAAATTATGTTTCAATATGTGCAAATGAGCCTCTAGGAGTAAGGGAGGCGTTTCCATTACACGTAGAGGCTCAGCTCTTTTTGCAACTGCCACGCTTCCTGCACTATGACTGACAGGGCCAGGCAGGTGTGATGACATTTTCACTGCCTGATCCTGTCAAACTGCAGAGGGCATGCCTGTTGCAGAGAGAGCTGAGCCTCTAGGAGTAACGGCAACACCCCCATTGCTCCTAGAGGGTCATATGCATATATTAAAACACAATATTGTATAAAAACTGGTTTGACAGTACTAATATGATGCCAACATAATTTCTGGTGATTCTCATATTAAGATAGAAAACCATGGCCCAGATCTACTAATGTGTCTGCGCTAAAAATCTGTCTAAAAAAGTGGTGCAAATTGGTGCAGTTTGGCGCATCTTGGGTTTCTACACTGGATTATCAGCTGAAAGTGGGTGGGACATCATGGGGAAAAGGTGGGGCCTGATATGCTCCATTTTGCGCCAAAATTTACATGCAATTCTGGAGTAAATTTTTTTCTCAAAGTAAGCCAACCAATTAGTGGTGTCCATAGAGAAGTAAGGGCCCTATAGCAAGCATCCAAACCAGGCCCCCCACACAGGACAGAAGGGTTTCTGCCTAAACCCTTTTCAATGACCCTTGGGCCATTTTTCCACTGCCATGTTTGCTAAAAGTTGTTACTTTAGAGGGTAGAGTCCTGACCAAGTTTTGACCTCCAGTACAAGAGATAATCCCAACTACGACTGGGCCCCCTCTTGCTTTGGGCCCCATAGCAGTCGCCTGGTCTGCCGCTATGGTAGTTGTTATAGAGTCAGAGAAGTGTCTAGCCCTGCACCAGATTACTCATCCGGACCGGAGCCCCTGTGATAGATCTGGGGAGGTCTAGACAGCCGGCCTAAACTTACACCATCTACAGGATTAGTAAATATGGGTCTGTGTCTTAACAAACACATGGAACTGAATTAAACAGCTTCCAGCGGAATAACCTTTACAAGATATCAATTAGCTATGCCAAGAACCCTTTGGTGAAAACCCAACAGTGTAGAGGTGGATGAGACCCCTGGTTTGGGGCGGGGGGGTGACACATATGTGTGGTCAGGCTCCACAGAAGTCAACGGGAGATACTGCTAGGTTTGCTGTAGGGATTTTGAAACGTTTCAAGTGTAATAATAAGTACAAGCAGAGGCATGACAGTGACAGCTGGAGACAGTGACCTGTAGTATCTGAGAAAAACAAGTGCGTGCAGTTTGTCATCACAAACGCTTTACAAGAGTTTCTTAAGAATGAGTTCAGACGGTCACACAATACTTGTGCCGATCTCGGGAACTATAATAAGGTCACATTGCTTACAGCATTAATGTTTTACTCCCATCAGAATGAGCAAATCATAAGCACAGGCACAAGTGATGCAGAGCCAGTTGTGAGGATGACCGTGACAGCTGGAGACAGCTCTGGGACCTGTAGCATCAGAGAAACAAGCGCGTGCGGTTTGTCATCAAAACCACTTTATAAAAGATTCTTAAAGGGAAAGTGTCTTCAGAAAAATGACTTTTTTTTTTCAATTTTTATGTTAACCCTTTTTTTTTTTTTTTTCTTTTTTGTGTTTTCATTTTTCTTCCCCATCTTTCTTGAGCCATGACTTTTTTTATATTTACGTTCACATAGCTGTATGAGGGCTTATTTTTTGCGGGACAAGTTACTTTCTAATGCCACTATTAATTATGGCAATGTGGGAAGCATAAAAAAAAATTCCAAATGGGGTGGAATTGAAAAAGAAAATGCAATTCCTCCACCGTTATACAGGTTTAGTTCCCACGGTGTTTCGTTTGAGGCAAAACTGACCCAAGCCCTTTATTCTCTGGGTCAGTACGATTACAACGATACCCCATATGTATAGATTTTTTATGTCTAAATAGTGTAAAAATAAATGTAAACCTTTTTCAAGAATTTTGACATCACTATATTCTGACCCCCACAACTTTTTTATAGTTCTGTCTACTGAGCTTTATAGGGGCTAATTTTTTGCGGGACAATCTGTAATTTTTATGGATACCCTTCTGGAGTGTGTGTGACTTTTTGATCACAATTCATTACTTTTTTTGGGTAAGTGAAGCATTGAAAAATGCCAAATTGGCAATTTTGACCCTCTTTTCCATTACGCCATTCGCCGTATGGGAAAAATATTTTTATATTTGAATAGTACGGGCGTTTTTAATCGCATTGATACCCATGATGTTTATATTTTTTGTTATTTAGGTATTAATTTTTTTGATGGGGTGATTTAAACTTTTATTTAAAGGGAGTCTGTCATCAACATTTCACCTTTGTAACCCTTCCCATAGCTTTCTAGCAGCCTTACAGTTAATAAAAACGTTACCTTTATGAGCAATCCTGGACTTATAAAACCGTCAAAAAACATCTTTGTGGCATATTCAAATGAGGGCTCGGAAGTGCCCAGGGGCGGCGTTACCCTCGTAGGTGCCCAGCTAGCTCAGCCTTATCGTCGCTTCCCGACGCCCCTTCCTTCCCTCTACTCGCCCATCCTTTCCCTCTGACCGCCCATCTACTAACTTCTTGTTTTGCCGAGATCCCGCGCCTGCGCACTCAGTCCGTCGGCCGGCGCATGCGCACTGCGATGCCCATTCCTTGTACAGCATCGCAGTAATTAATGCACATGCGCCGGTTAACGGCGCGAAAACACAACAAAGGAGGCGGTCCATCGGCGCAAGTGCTGTGCATCATAATGATAATATTAAAATATCAACAGGTGGGACATAGGATTAGAACATAAACCTACCCATCAGACACATCGTGAATCTACATGCGATCGACCGCCAAACTTGGCATGTAGTAACTTACAATGCGCAGGCGCCAGGTTGCGTCAGGGGTATGTGACTTCATGCCGTCAATGGAGTATGCGTATCGCATGCCTCCCCCTTCTCCAACCACAGCACAACAAGTCACACGTACTAAATTCCAACGCGCATGCCCGTGTGATGTCATACCAGGTAGTGCCATATTGGATATTGGCAAAGTTGCCCAGAGTTGTATTACATTATAGTAATGGCATGCAGGAAGACAAAAGTAGGGAGGGGATACTCCTTGTCAAGGGGGTACACCCTCCTCATCAGTGGGCATGCAATGTAAGCCCGATCCGCACTGCCATGCAAATCGCGCAACACAGCACCGCCCCATATGCACCTCCTAACGCAGCCAAAAACAGGGTTCTCCTGACAACTCTGGGACATACATATATATATAAAACAAAAATATTCCACGGCACTCCAGAAAAGTTAAATGAATGTGACTTTTAATTCACCAACGCAACGTTTCGGTCCGCACACTGGAACCTTCCTCAAGCAGTGATACACATAGTGGGTATAGCAGCATATAAATAAGGTGATCAATTTACAACATGATTAATATAAAAGTAAAAACATAGAAAAATAAACGATATAAATATAATATAGTGTCCGTGAGCAGTGATGGCCAGTTAAGGACTTACCTGTGCCTCGCCGGACTTGTCAGTTAAGATGGCAGATCGCATGTGTTCGCTGGCGAACACTGCGAACTGGCCATCTCTATCCGTGAGCATTCCAAAAATGACAATCATTTGTCAAAATCAATCAAACTTCATCAAAAATGTGAATAAATACATAAGATACATATAAATGTTCAATTCAAACTCAGGGGAAAATATCAATTACATGATTGGTGCACAGGTGAATGATAAAATGATAATTAAAAACACATAATTTGTCATGACCGTGGTGGTTACCTTAGTTTACATGAGGATCTAGGCATGGGCTCTGTGTGAGCGCGCTTGCGCGATGTGTGTTTCCAACTTCCCCTCCATTCGGAGCGCATTGTTGGAACGCACACATCACTTCCTCATGGGGACGTCATCTAGTAATCGCCTCCCACGAAGTTAAGTGGCGCATGTAAATCGAAGTACTCAGAGTCACATGCATGACATAAGTCATGTGGCCGAAACCCATATGATCCAGCTACTGGTGATCACCTGACAAATTGCAGGCGCTACAACTCAAGAACTAAAGCAGGGTATAGTCACATGATCGGATCAATGTAATCGCATAATCAAATGAAAGGTGCCAAAGAACCTATATATTGAGGTATTCCAGGAAGAAGTGTTGAGGGATATAAACAACTTAAAAATGAATGACACTGGGAGATTACAACCTCCCAATGTCCCACCAAGTGAAAGGGTAGCTCTGGACCAATTGGTGCATGACCACGGCCTCACCATCAAACCGGCTGACAAGGGTGGTGCGGTCGTGGTCATGGACACTAATCAATATATTGTCGCGGCAATGAGACAACTCAATGACACACAGGTATATAAGAAATTGACATATGATTCCAAAATTGGAGATAGAGAGATGCATCAAATATTTGTTGGATGAGGCCATACAGGGAGGTCTGATTGATGAAAAACTTAGCAATTTTTTTTACCATTGTACATCCAAGGACACCCATGTTGTATCTTCTGCCGAAGATACATAAAAATCTGATAGATCCACCTGGGAGGCCGATTGTTTCGGCTAGTGATTCGTTGTTCAGTAACATTTCGGTGTTTCTGGACAAGGTATTACGCAAATTTGCAATTACAGCGAAATCATATATAAAGGGTACCTCTGACTTTCTGTTGAAGGTTAGGGATACCGAAATACCTGAGGGTGCGGCATTGGTGTCCTTGGATATAACCAGTTTGTACACCTCCATTAGACATGAACTGGGCCTTAAATCAGTCAGACATTTCCTTCAGAAGTCAGAATATACTCCAGAATGTCAAGATGTGACTCTGAGTACGTTGATTTACATGCGCCACTTAACTTCGTGGGAGGCGATTACTAGATGACGTCCCCATGAGGAAGTGATGTGTGCGTTCCAACGATGCGCTCCAAATGGAGGGGAAGTTGGAAACACACATCGCGCAAGCGCGCTCACACAGAGCCCACGCCTAGATCCTCATGTGAACTAAGGTAACCACCACGGTCATGACAAATTATGTGTTTTTAATTATCATTTTATCATTCACCTGTGCACCAATCATGTAATTGAACATTTATATGTATCTTATGTATTTATTCACATTTTTGATGAAGTTTGATTTTGACAAATGATTGTAATTTTTGGAATACTCACGGACACTATATTATATTTATATTGTTTATTTTTCTATGTTTTTACTTAATTATATTAATCATGTTGTAAATTGATCACCTTATTTATATGCTGCTATACCCACTATGTGTATCACTGCTTGAGGAAGGTTCCAGTGTTCGGACCGAAACGTTGTGTTGGTGAATTAAATGTCACATTAATTTTACTTTTCTGGAGTGCCGTGGAATATTTTTGTTTTCTGTGTTTTCAAAGCCTACTGAATCTGTCACCAACACATCTCTACAAGAGCATGGAGAAAAGGTGCATCGCCTGCTGAACTGTTCAAGTACTATGACTAGGATTTTTCTTTTTTCTTTTTTACTTTTATAAACAAAAGCAAAAAGATTACCACACAATTTTCCATAAGACACAATTTTTCCCCAAAAAGTGTGTATGTGTGTGGGGGGGGAATGGCAGTTTCTTATGAAGCAAATACTAATGAGCATTTCCATGATAGACGCGCTCATTAGTACAGAGTAGGACCAGGGAGTGGCGAATATAGCATTCCTGGTGTTGGCTGTACTCGCCACTCCATGGTCTTCTGCCGGACGCCCGTTGTGCTGTGTCCTGACTGCGTACAGAATCAGGACATAGAGCAGAACACCAGAGAGCAGTGAGTTTAGGAAGAATGTGCTGGATCTCACGAGTGACAGCGCCATCCAGAGCAGGAGTTCATTTATTTGTTTTATGTCTGATCTGAGGTTTGATGAAGATTGGGGATCTTATTTGGGGGTCTGATGAGGATTGCTGTCTGATTTGGGGCTCGGGTCTGAGGTCTGATTTGGGGGTCTAATCTGAAGTCTGATGAGGATTGGGGGTCTGATATGAGGTCTGATGAAGATTGGGTTCTGATGTGAGGTCTGATGAAGACTGGGGGTCTGATTTTGAGGTCTGATCTGAGGTCTGATGAGAATCGGGGGTCTGATTTGGTGGTCTAATGAAGAATGGGGTTCTATATTGTTTTTATTTTCCTCCTCTAAATCTTAGGTACGTCTTATGGTCCGGTGCGTCTTTTATATAATAAAAATAAAATAAACTTCATTCAAGTCACAACTTCTACATAAGCAATCACACTGAAAGGTTAACAGTATGCCCATGAACAGCCCTTTGTAAATCCACAAGCCAGTGTTCTGATGCTGTCACGCAGTATTTGATTTACTGAATTTTTGTATCAAACGTGCAATGTATGCATCACAAAGCTCTCTGCTTTCTACAGGATGTTGCCCTTCTCTGTCTAAATTCACAAGCTTATATGGATACCGTGCAGGACAAGCCTGAGAAAAGAAATGTTTCTGTTACCCAGCTGGTGAAATATTCAGCATTCACTGCGTTCCCAGGCAGACTTCCTGGCTGCCTGCTCCTTCCTTCCCCTCTCTTATGTATCTTTGTCCTTTTTTGCAACAATTCAAACTTCCTATAATCTCAATATACAGAAATTAATCAAAATGTTCCAAGCGCCGCTTCTGGACTGCAGTTCTTGGAAGAACAATAGCACCTATCAGGATGTCGCTCTTTGGCTTTGTTCACACCAGTCTGACATATGAAAATGTACGTGCACTCATCTGACAGGTCTGAACACTGCATATACTGCAGTAAGAAAAAAGTTACCTCTTAAAGTGTAGCCACTCCGATTCCCGCTCCACAGTTCACATGCTGTTCATTGTGCAGTCAATCACTGGTGTCAATTGTTACGTATGCAGGTCCTAGGGACTAGCGCGACTAGGACCAGAGCTGCGGCACATTTAAATGGAAAGGTTTTCTATTTTATTTTATACAACTCACTGCTCTGTGACAATTTTTTAAAATCTCAAACCCGAACTTAGAAAGCCCCTTTAAGCACACCAACCAAATGTAAGGCAAATTAAATGGATCTTGATGTATGCCAAAAGTATACCAACTGCATACACGTCTAACAGATCCATTTTAAGGGAGTCTGTCACCAAATTTTCACCTATTAAGCTATCAGTAACGGCCAGCAGAATGTTGCCCAAGCATGCTAGACGTCATGGATTTGGGCCGGATAAGATGTGGGTGCATTGCGGGAAAATGCACAATTTTTTTGCGCGAGTGCAAAACATTTTAATGCGTTTTGCACGCGCGTGAGAAAAATCGGCATGTTTGGTACCCAAACCCGAACTTATTCACAGAAGTTCGGGTTTGGGTTAGGTGTTGTGTAGATTTTATTATTTTCCCTTATAACATGGTTATAAGGGAAAATAATAGCATTCTTAATACAGAATGCTTAGTAAAATAGGGCTGAAGGGGTTAAAAAAATAAAAAATAATTTAACTCACCTTAATCCACTTGTTCGCGCAGCCCGACTTATCTTCTTCTTTGAAGAAAGGGACCTGTGGTGACGTCACTGCGCTCATCACATGGTCCATCACATGACCCATCACCATTGTGATGGATCATGTGATGGACCATGTGATGAGCGCAGTGACGTCACCACAGGTCCTTTTCCTCCTGGACAGCAAAGAAGAAGACAGAAGAAAAGCCGGGCTGCACGAACAAGTGGATGAGGTGAGTTTATATATATTTTTTTTTTAACCCCTCCAGCCCTATTTTACTAAGTATTCTGTATTACGAATGCTATTATTTTCCCTCATAACCATGTTATAAGGGGAAAACAATAATGATCGGGTCCCCATCCCAATCATCTCCTAGCAACCATGCGGGAAAATCGCACCACATCCACACTTGATTGCGGATGCTTGCGATTTTCACGCAGCCCCATTCACTACTATGGGGCCTGCATTGAGTAGAAAACTCACAAAAAAGAGAAATTAATGGGTCCGGATTCAGTGCGGGTAACAGATAACCTTGAATCCTCATTTGGTGCTTCTCTAATATGCATTCAGACCACTTTACGTCCAGATTTAAAACAATTACAATAAAAAATGTCAGTAATAAAATGGTGTCATCTGAGGTATTTACATCTCAGGACGGCAATTAGTAGATCTAGCTGAAATCATGTTTGCATTGTCATAATGAAATATGACATGAGCATTGTTACGGGCTGTCTATGCCCCACATTAATCTACTTATAGCTGTCAGTCGGGGCAATGATGGTGACCAATCAGCAGCCCGTAATTGAATCTCGTTCCCAGACACATTCATATAGAAATCAATGGCAGGAAACTGTCATTCTATTGAAAGTCTGGTAACTAAACCATTACAAGAAGCGCGGGACAGACCTAAAAATAACAGAGCGAGCAAGAAAACGGCCGACTGTTTTAGACTTGACCATATGTTGTAAACTGTGCTACAATGTAAGATCATAGATTATTCTATGTAACAATACAGAAATTACCTACAGTTTATGAATCCATGTCAAAGGTGAAACAACATTTCTAAGTTCAGTTTTTCATGTTCAAATTATTTTTCTGCAGCACGTGGATGAGATTTTGTACAATTTCATTCGGTGTACTGCGAATGTTAAAGATGTGGATTTTCTGTCTGCAATTTCATGGTAGAGAAGCATATCCGCCATGTAGGAACGTACCCTAAAGCACAGGATCACACCATAGACAATATTGTAATTGATGGTCACATCTCACCTCCTTCCCCACCCTGCACAATGACCCCTGCACAGGTCATAGAGCATGCCTAGAACTCTTTCCCCTAGAAGTCAATCTAGTGTCGCTGTAAGTAAAGCATGCCATTGATGTGGGTTAGATGGATGTGGGCTGAGCCTGCCAATTTCAGCAGGATCGGTCAACAATTTAATGTATATGAGGGGCTGTACCAACTGTACCCCAACAGCAGATGTTAAAGGGGTTCAGGGTTTCATGCTCCAATGCCCTCCCTTGCCCTGCACTGAATTGTGCAGGGAAAGGGCTTTTTCATTAGATCTGGTGGTGTCCCGGGTCTCTGCTAGGCAGAGGCTTCCATGTAGCAGTGAGCACAGTGACATCACAGGCATGGGCAGTGGTAAAGTCCACCCATCAGTGACGTCCCCGGCAACACTGCTAGGTTGAAGCCTCCGCCTAGCAGTGAAAAAATGCAAACATAAAAGCCCTTGCCCTGCGCAATACAGTTCAAGACAAGGGAGAGCATCGGAGCATGAAATGCCTGGGTGAAAAAGGGGATATGTTCACGTTCAGAGCAGGCATCCGTGCTAAAAACATGAATCCACGACCGTGCTAAAACACTGATGTGTGAATACACACATTAAAATGAATGGGGACGGGAGAACACGTACAGCACACGTCTGTGAAACACAGAGGTGTGAATGAGGCTTAACAGCTCATCAATGGATTGTAGGCCAGAATACCCAGATGCATTCAGAGTAAAGCCACCTAGTAATGTGACTGATATATATCCGCACTCTAGGCAGACAACGTAATGTATGTAAGAGCTGTAATAACAGAGATGTTGGTCATCATACAGTCATGACAACGAAACGACTGCAAAATTAAAAAACAATACATTATTATTTATTAGACGTCTCAATGATGTTATTTTAGGCTAAAACTCAATTATTTGGCCTCCCGGAAATCTGCAGGTCGCACATGCCAAATTCCACAGCAAAAATTATATGTTTGATTTGTGTACATTTCACTAGAACTAATGACTGCCTTGTATCTATGGTTACAGTTACATGTGAGCTCCGTGCAGCGTATTACTTCCAGCCATCTAAAGTGCGCACACCTGGTCTTTAAGAACTTCTTTCCAATTATTCCACCTTAAACCATAGCAGTAAAATAATACAGCTTGATGAAATGAATTTCTTTCTGTAAGGCCTCATTCACACGTCCGTGTCTGTGCTCAAATCCGTGAGAAGACGGTCAGCGATGCATCCGTGAAGTTTCCGTGTTGGGTCCGTTTTTTGCTGTCCGTGTGCCATTCATGTTTCACTGACACTGCACAGCTGAATATTTTTTTTCAAAGCAGCTCTTTCTAATTATCCTTGAAAAATGGATGCAACACGGATGGCATCACGGACCCATAGAGTATAATGGGTGTGATGGATCCATGAATACGGAGCATGCATCCGTGGTAAAAAAAAAAACTGATATGCGAATACACACATTAAAATGAATGGGACGTGGTGTGACCCGACGTGGACTTCATAATCCACAAATCAGGCTCGTATGAGCGCGGCATTCTCTTCAAACACCTAATCGGCGGTGGTGCCGGCAGTAAGCCCTCTGCCCATCCTGAGGACAGGTCATCAATATAACAGAAGCGGACAACCTCGTCAAATCAAAGATCAGATGGGCCCACATTATTGTGCTGGGTTTTGATGCCTAGGGTACAAAGGCTTGGTGTCCACACCCTTTCCATGACGCTCTGGTCAAATTCTCACATCTTCATTTGCTACCGAAGCACTTCATCTGGAGAGCGGAACCTTGCATGTTTTCGGGGCCCACTGGCAAAGGGTATAAGTCTACCCAAGGAGTGCTCCAATTTCTCCATATGAAGCTGTATGGTCTGCCATCATGGTATTCTATCCTATGCGTGGGAAGAGGATAACATTCTGTATAGCCTGGAATTTATACATTTAAATTCTTACTAAATGGGGTCTCATGAGTCCACTGGGTGGTCCATTCCAGTGATTGACGGCTGTCTCTAAAGAGAACAACACTGGGATTGTGGTGCTTGCCACGTCACAGCCGGAGATACAGCAGCTAGAAACGGATTCCAGTGAGAGCTGCATACACCTACAGCTCTCACTCTCGACCCAATTTTTAGACTGTATCTCTGGTTGTATGGAAGCTAGCAAGTGAGCAGTTAAGTGCATTAAAGGTGGGCCCAAGTCACTCTGTGCACCCTTGCTCCTCTTGCTTCCTCTGACAGCCCATTTCTCTCTTTCTTGATTGAAAGGGCCCATTTTAAAGCTTAGTGGCCTGAGCAAATACTGCAGGATTTATGGAATATAGATATTGACACAGAAAATTAAAAATAACACAAATTCTTTAATAATATGTTAACCATAAAAACGTAATATAAACAATAGGTCATTTTCTGACAAAACATTCCCTGTAAATGCACACATGTACAGGGAAAGCATTTCATCACTGAGAGCGCTCCCACTGGAAAATTATGTCCTGAATGAGCCGGGAATCAATACAATATTTTACCACAAACTATAATTCAATTTGCTTAGCTTCTGCTATATACCGTAATAAGCTTCCTACAGATCAGACAGCAAGTTCAACATGTTAGGGCTCTTTCACACTTGCGTTGTCCGGATCCGGCGTGTACTCCATTTGCCGGAATTACACGCCGGATCCGGAAAAACGCAAGTGAACTGAAAGCATTTGAAGACGGATCCGTCTTCAAAATGCGTTCAGTGTTACTATGGCACCCAGGACGCTATTAAAGTCCTGGCTGCCATAGCAGTAGTGGGGAGCGGGGGAGCGGTATACTTACAGTCCGTGCGGCTCCCGGGGCGCTCCAGAATGACGTCAGAGCGCCCCATGCGCATGGATGACGTGTCCATGCGATCACGTCATCCATGAGCGTGGGGCGCCCTGACGTCACTCTGGAGCGCCCGGGGAGCTGCACGGACGGTAAGTATACTGCTCCCCCGCTCCCCACTACACTTTACCATGGCTGACAGGACTTTAGCGTCCCGGCAGCCATGGTAACCATTCAGAAAAAGCTGAACGTCGGATCCGGCAATGCGCCGAAACGACGTTTAGCTTGAGGCATTAATTAATCAATGGGCATTAATTCCGGATCCGGCCTTGCGGCAAGTGTTCCGGATTTTTGGCCGGAGCAAAAAGCGCAGCATGCTGCGGTATTTTCTCCGGCCAAAAAACGTTCCGTTACTGAAGGCATCCTGAACGGATTTCTCTCCATTCAGAATGCATTAGGATAATCCTGATCAGGATTCTTCCGGCAGAGAGCCCCGACGACGGAACTCTATGCCGGAAGACAAGAACGCAAGTGTGAAAGAGCCCTTAGCTATACTTAACAAATCAGTAGGTCATCAGTATCTGATCGGTGGGGGTCCGACACCTGGGACCCTTGCCGATATGCCTATTGATATGCCATAAATGTTATAATGGACATCTTGGAAGAAATTAGTTCTACAATTTAATAAACTATTATACTGTATTAGGGAATTACTCTATATGGAATTCTCTGTATATAGTTATAGGTATTTAGAGATTATTATTAATTACAGTGGATATAACCTAATTAACTTGGAGAATAATTATAATAATTAACACAAACGGGCATCTGTGGATTAATTTTGACATTAGAACATAATATTGTAATTATAGCTGAATTTAATAAAAAGGGAAGAAAGGAACTGCAAAAAGACAGTAAACTTGAGAAGTTGCTATTAGGTCGGTGTGTGTGGGTTATGAAAAATAACGTCGCCCTCATGTGATTGTACCCTGGCAGATAATTCCACCAATTACAAATATGTTTCTCTCAAAATTGCTGCAAATAGCAGACGGGTTCTGAAAATACTGCATATGAAAAGGTAGATTCCCACCTCCTTCCATTAGGAGGCCGGTAATGTGTGTGCAGGACAATGCTCCATTCACACTGGCCTACTGTGTCGGGCGCAAACGAAACAAACTGTTCTCTCTACGGCACAAATCACAGTTCAGTAGATGGCCGGACACAATGGGGCAGGTTGCGTGGACGGATGGAGACCGATATAAAAGGCCATCGGATAAAGGGACCGGCCTGCCGAGCCGCATCATAATTTGACACAAATAATTGCTCTAGATTGAACATGACAAAAGATAACCACCATCTGGCCCATTTTCTAAAAGCCATAAAACGTCACATTTAGATTGATCCTGCCCATTCTTATCTACAAGATTGTGTACTGGGTCCATAAACAGAGCACTTGCAGCACAATTTACCCGAGAAGATACTCACCGTATACACTGAATAGAAAGTACTTTTATTTTGATTCCGCCACCCAGCTGATTAATATGTTATATTGGGAACACTGGGAATGATTACATTAGACTTCTGCATACTGAAAAGCTTTATATAAATCTATGTTATATTATAAAATGTGTCCCCAGGATGGACTGAACATAGGTGTACCTTGACGTACAGGCATACAGTGGCATATGTATGTTGCACATAGGGTCCAATTGTGGAAAAAAAACAGAATCCACAGCACAATATATGTTTTTTCCTGCTTTTTCTTGGATCAAAAACTGCATTCTGAGTCGCTTTCACATACAGCTGGAAAAAAGATCTGCTAATAAATGGCAGCAGACCTTTAGTCAATTGGCACAATAAAATACGCCATGCGCTGTATGTTTGCAGAGTGAGTGGAGCCTATGGATAGGTTAAACATATATCCCAAGTGCTTTTTTTTAAAAGGAAGAGCTCATAGGCAACGTACACTGAGCCTAAAATCAGTTTCATTGTGACGATGCAACATTTGCAAACATTTTATTAATATAATATTTAATAGATTTGTTGCAGCCTGACCTGGAGGAGGAGCCAGAAAACTGTCTAGCCACTTAGGATGGAAAGTATTATTGCCCCATTACAATTTTCTGGAGTAAAAAAGTTGCAGAGTTCGTTTCTGTCACTTTTTTAACACCATTTGAGACAAAATGTGTCACAAGTGTCTTTTCTCCGCCCTTGCCACTTTCCCGAAATGGGGGCGTGATGAAGGAGTGGAGGAACGGGTGGGCCTGGAACATTTATTTTCATTAACACCCATTTTCAGGCGTAAATGAAGACAGAATCTTACAGCAGCTCCAATCTATTTTTGTTGTCCCCCATTAGGGATCATGTTCACAGCTCTCCAGAGGAGCTCTATACTGACTACTCGGGGTGGAGCAGACTCAAGTACAGGCCCACATATTACTAACTGTAGTGCGGATCCAGAGAAAAGGGTGTCATTGCTGGTTGGTAACTTTCTGAATTGACTTGGGGGGCCTAAATAAAGAAAAAAATGCCTGGCAATGAAACAAATACACGAATTGCGTTGTCATACTTTCGAACATAAGAGCACAATGTTCTGGACTATAATATAGACATCACATAGATTATTAGGAATGTCCATCACTACTTTTTTAGCAACCTTTGAATGTATCTTAAAGGGATTATCTAGCTAGTAAAAATTGGGTCAAAATGGCTTAAAACAAATTTAAGAAGTAATAATCACCGAACCTCCACTGCTACTGTTCTGACACTTCCTGGGCATTTACCAGTGCCCACCTACTGGTCCCTCTCCACACAGGAAATGTGACTGCTCAGCCAAACACTTAGGCCTCTTTCACACAGGCATCGCGCGTCAGGGCCGGAGAAGATCCGGGTGCGTTGCGGGAAAATCGTGCGATTTTGCCTGCAAGTGGGGTGAGTTTTGTATGCAATTGCGTTGCGTTATTCAGTTTTTTCCCACGCGAGTGCAATGCATTTTGCACGCGCGTGAGAAAAAACTGAATGTGGTACCCTGACCCAAACCCGGACTTCTTCACAAAAGTTCGGGTTTGGGTTAGGTATTCTGTAGATTTTAATATTTTCCCTTATAACATGGTTATAAGGGAAAATAATAGCAATCTTAATACAGAATGCTAAGTGAATCACCATGGTAAAAGATCATGTGACGTACCATGTGATGACCAGAGTGACGTCATCCCAGGTCCTTGAACTATAGTTAATACTCACCACAGGTCTTTCAACAAAGGAGACACAAGGAGATGCCGGGCTACGCGAGCAAGTGGATTAAGGTGAGTTAAATTTTTTTTTATTTTTTTTTAACCCCTCCAGCGCTATTTTACTTTGCATTCTGTATTCAGAATGCTATTATTTTCCCTTATAACCATGTTATAAGGGAAAATAATAATGATCGGGTCTCCATCCCGATCGTCTCCTAGCAACCGTGCGTGAAAATCGCACCGCATCCGCACTTGCTTGCGGATGCTTGCGATTTTCACGCAACCCCATTCATTTCTATAGGGGCTGCGTTACGTGAAAAACGCACAAAGAGGAGCATGCTGCGATTTTCACGCAACGCAAAAGTGATGCGTGAAAATCACCGCTCGTGTGAACAGCCCCATAGAAATGAATGGGTCGGTATTCAGTGCGGGTGCAATGCGTTCACCTCCCGCATCGCATCCGCGCGGAATACTCGCTCGTGTGAAAGGGGCCTAAAGGGTCTGACATTCTGTAGCCCTACCAATCAGCTGTCCCCGGAACAGCTTTGTTTAACCCCTTAAGGACACAGCCTTATTTCACCTTCAGGACCAGGCCATTTTTTGCAAATCTGACCAGTGTCACTTTAAGTGGTGATAACTTTAAAACACTTTGACTTATCCAGGCCATTCTGAGATTGTTTTTTCGTCACATATTGTACTTCATGACACTGGTAAAATGAAGTCAAAAACATTCATTTTTATTTATAAAAAAAACCACAGAATTTACCAAAAAAAAATAAAAAATTGCAAATCTCCAAGTTTCAATTTCTCTACTTCTATAATACATAGTAATACCTACAAAAATAGTTATTACTTTACATTCCTCATATGTCTACTTCATGTTTGGATCAATTTGGGAATGATATTTTATTTTTGGGGGATGTTACAAGGCTTAGAAATTTAGAAGCAAATCTTGAAATTTTTCAGAAATTTTCAAAAACCCACTTTTTAGGGACCAGTTCAGGTCTGAAGTCACTTTGTGAGGCTTACATAATAGAAACCACCCAAAAATGACCCCATTCTAGAAACTACACCCCTCAAGGTATTCAAAACTGATTTTACAAATGTCGTTAACCCTTTAGGTGTTCCACAAGAGTTAATGGCAAATGGTGATAAAATTTCAGAATTTAGATTTTTTGGGCAAATTTTCCATTTTAATAAATTTTTTCCAGTAACAAAGCAAGGGTTAACAGCCAAACAAAATGCTATATCTATTGCCTCGATTCTGTAGTTTGCAAAAACACCCCATATGTGGCCGTAAACTACTGTACTGGCACACAGTAGGGCGTAGAGGGAAAAGTGCGCCGTATGGTTTTTGGAAGGCAGATTTTGCTGGACTGGTTTATTTACACCATGTCCCTTTTGAAGCCCCCCTGATGCACCCCTAGAGTAGAAACTCCATAAAAGTGACCCCATCTAAGAAACTACACCCCTCAAGGTATTCAAAACTGATTTTACAAACTTTGTTAACCCTTTAGGTGTTGCACAAGATTTAATGGAAAATAGAGATACAATTTCAAAATTTCACTTTTTTGGCAGATTTTCCATTTTAATATATTTTTTTACAGTTACAAAGCAAGGGTTAACAGCCAAACAAAACTCATTATTTATGGCCCTGATTCTGTAGTTTACAGAAACACCCGATATGTGGTCGTAAACTGCTGTACGGGCACACGGCAGGGCGCAGAAGGAAAGGAATGCCATACGGTTTTTGGAAGACAGATTTTGCTGGACTGGTTTTTTTGACACCATGTCCCATTTGAAGCCCCCCTGATGCACCCCTAGAGTAGAAACTCAAAAAAAGTGACCCCATTTTAGAAACTACGGGATAGGGTGGCAGTTTTGTTGGTACTAGTTTAGGGTACATATGATTTTTGGTTGCTCTATATTACACTTTTTGTGAGGCAAGGTAACAAGAAATAGCTTTTTTGGCACCGTTTTTTTTTTGTTATTTACAACATTCATCTGACAGGTTAGATCATGTGCAATTTTTATAGAGCAGGTTGTCACAGACGCGGCGATACCTATTATGTATACTATTTTTTTTATTTATTTAAGTTTTACACAATGATTTCATTTTTTGGGGTGATTTTGGGGTGCATATGACTTTTTGATCGCTTGCTATTACACTTTTTGTGACGTAAGATGACAAAAAATTGCTTTTTTTACACCGTTTTTATTTTTATTTTTTTATGGTGGTCACCTGAGGGGTTAGGTCATGTGAGATTTTTATAGAGCCGGTCGATATGGACGCGGCGATACCAAATATGTATACTTTTTTTTTATTTATGTAAGTTTTACACAATGATTTCATTTTTGAAACAAAAAAAATCATGTTTTAGTGTTTCCATAGTCTAAGAGCCATAGTTTTTTTCAGTTTTTGGGCGATTATCTTGGATAGGGTATGATTTTTGCGGGATGAGATGATGGTATGATTGGTACTATTTTGGCGTACATGCGACTTTTTTGATCACTTTTATTACCTTTTTTGGGAAGTAAGGTGGGCAAAATTTAAATTTCCTCATAGTTTTTATTTTTTTATTTTTATGGCGTTCACCGTGCGGGGAAAGTAACATGACCAATTTATAGATCAGGTCGTTACGGACGCGGCGATACCTAATATGTGTAGTGTATTTTATTTTTGAAATTTTTATCCAGTGGGTCTGATGTCTGTATAATACAGTACACTATATAGAGTATTGTACTGTATTTTACTTACACTTTGTCTGAACAGATCTATGCCTTTAGCACAGATCTGTTCAGCACCATGGACAGCAGGATGCCTGACCTGCGGTTTGCTGCGATCGCCGACACGGGGGGGTCACGGGGCTCCCCCGCGCATTTAGCCGAGGTGCCTGCTCAATGATTTGAGCAGGCACCTTGTTCCGATCACCGCCTGCCGGGCGGCGGTGATCGGAACAACACATGACGTACCGGTACGTCATGTGTCCTTAAGGACTCGGGAAACATGCCGTACCGGTACGTCATGTGTCCTTAAGGGGTTAATGTGTAGTGGCCATGCTGGGTTACTGCAGATCCTACTCACTTCAATGGGAGCTGAAGTGCAGTAATGCAGCACGCCCACTACACTTCGCACAGAGTTGTTTCCTGTTCCATTCACACTGCTAGTTCCAGCGCTGGAGGCTGCAGAGGTGTTGGACCCCCACCAGTCAGATATTAATGAACTATCTTGAGGATAGGTCATCAGTATCAATGGTGGTGTGTGGTGTCAGACCCCCACCAATCGGATATTATTGACCTATCCTGAGGAGAGGTCCTCAGTATCAATGGGGGTGCGGGGTGTTGGACCCCCACCAATCGGATATTAACGACCTATCCTGAGGAGAGGTCATCAGTATCAGCAGCCTGGAAGACCCCTTTAAGGTAACGGTTCTAATGGCTATCATTTTCTTATGATGCTTAACACTGTGGTACTGAGACCCGCAGCTGGCAGCCAATGCTCGATGCCTATCTTTTTCTATATCCTGAGATATTTTTAAATTCCAGGTAATTTCTTCCTAATAGCTGCCTTCAGCTGAAATGATGTATTTTATAATAATGACAACACTGGGGATTTTTTAAGATTTACCGCGAGCGCAGGAAGTAGGAATCTGGGTTTTCTCAGGCACTGTCTACGGAGTGAAGATGACAGTGCCGCTCCGCTGGGAATTGTTCTGCTTCACTACCACAGCTGTATGAAATCTTTAAAGGTCAGAAGCTGTGGGGTGACTGAGCTTATTCAATCTGCTGCGCCACTCCTCACTGTGTCACGACTGGGTTTCAATGGACTTACAGCAGAGACCGATTTGGAAAATATCATACAGACAACCAATATTTCATTTATACAGATGCTGAAAATCAGGTGGCGGAAATATTAACCACTGCTGAGCTGTCATATGCTAATGAACGCATTGAGTAGGATACAGCCACA
Source organism: Bufo bufo (assembly GCF_905171765.1). Classification (NCBI taxonomy): domain Eukaryota; kingdom Metazoa; phylum Chordata; class Amphibia; order Anura; family Bufonidae; genus Bufo; species Bufo bufo. Next base: position 149,966,598 of record NC_053395.1, on the reverse strand, counting down.
GTGATATCAGCTCCTATATAAGAGAATTGTTGAAAAACATGTCTACCTAGAAGAAAAGCCACCTGGAAATACAAGCATCCATGGTTTTCTGTCCTCAGTATGATGGCTGCGATATGAAGGGGATATTCCCATACAATAGATTTGTTGGAGAAACATCTGAGACTGTAAATGAGCTCAGTTTATCTCAATGGTTTTGCTTCTGCGGCACACGCATGGATTTCCACAACACCCATTCAGAAAATAGGTCAGCCTTAGGAATTTCGGCAACAAAGCTACCACGTGTAAATTCATTCTTAACAGTTTAACTGTTCTATTATCACAGTTCTGTGACCTACAAAGAAAATGAGAAATATAAAACCATGAATTTCATGATTACTACATGGTGAGCTCCTGCACAACTGGGCTTGTACTCATGGTTTTCACTTTGAACGATGGCACAAGTATGAAGGACATATAGGCTCACCGTTTGATACCATATGGTACCTCTATGAGGTATTCTCCGTAAGGGTACAGCTACACAGCAATCTTGGTCGAGCAATACCTGTGGGATCACAGTGTAGCGCTGCTAGCATTCATATGGATGGTGTCGGAGCAGGACTGGCACTTTGGCTGCGACCCTAGAATAGTAAAACATCCAGCAGTTTTGCCTTTCTGGGGTCGTGGTCACAGAAAACATGCGAGTCGCACTGTGACCCCATATATTTTAGTGCTAGCACCGATACACTACAATGCTTTGGTGTGACAGCTGCAACCCTGTAGCCGAACACTTAGAAGCGATACAGAATGCAATAAATAATACATGGAAATCTTTAGTGTCTTTGCCTCTGTGTGAATCCAGTAAAGCACAGTATAGGTCCAAAGATCTGTGCCACACAGGTCTGGAATAAAGCTGTGTACATGAGGCCTTAATGTGGAGTCATGGAATAAGAATTCCAAAAGGGTCACAAACTAAATCCTAAAACAAACCACAAAAAAAAGATTACTGAAAATGGGACCAAAGTGATTTAACGAGGTTCTCCGGTTTCATGATGACATTTTTTTGTCTGCCCATAGTACACCAAACATTGCATATCTTTGCCCCATATACCTATTTCCAGTCAGCACTTTCCTTTCTCAGCATCACTGCATCCTGGCAGGATGTGTACATGCAGAACTTCCTGTTTCCATCAGCTTCCTTTGCTCTTTAATGTTTCTCAGGGCTTGCTCTGCCTAGCTTACATGAAGATGGGGGGTGTGGGGGCGTGAATACTCCAGGGAGAACAGTGTGGCAAGTGGAGCAAGTCCTGTGGATCATGCTGGGTTTGGTTAATAAACCCAGCAGGAAGCTGATAAAAACAACAAGTTCTGCATGTACACATCCTGCCAGGATGCAGTGATGCTGAGAAAGGGGAGGAGGAAAGTGCTCACACCCTCCCAGGAGAAAGAGGTATATGGAGCAAAAATATGCAGTGTTTGGGATACTAAATGAAGAGTTAAAAAAATCTATTATGAAACTGGAAAACCTCATTAATATTTATTGATACAAGGGCAAGTACAAAAATTTATACACAGAAGGATGCATAAATAATTTATAAAGATTAGGCTATTAGTCAGCTTGATCTGTGGTAGAGATCTGGAGGAGTTCACATGGCAGGGGCTCAGCAGGGGAAGACCTTTGTGAACTACAAAAATAACACTATAAATAATTAACACAAACCTCCGGCATTGTTATAAGTCCTACAATACTGACAGGCACATTCTAGACATCCCAGATACACACACCTAATAACCCTGGCCTTATTTCTCACCTGATCTACTGAGGATCTCAGGACAGGAAAGATGATTATGCAGCAAGTGATGCACTTCAGGACCATAATGCTGCAAACCTAATCCGGTAATGCGACTTCTCTCCACGGTTACACTGTGTTGCTGCAATAAACACTGGTGACTAACCTTTCACCGTTCCTGGCTACGATCATTCATTTGGCACCAGATGACAGGGTGGACCACCATCCAGTCTGAGGAAACATCAGCAACAGTAGCTACAAAACAGCTTTAGACTGTGTACTATGAATTCTTGGATTTATTGCCATGGAGCGTATGGGGTGTGATATGGTTAGGCTAGGTTTACATGCGGAGCGCTATTTCAATTTTTTTTGTTCCAGTATAGGAACAGAAGATTAAAAAAAATGCTTCCCGATGGACCCCATTTACTATAATGGAGTCTGTGAGGTTTCCATTCTGGTTTCCTAACCACGCACTACATTCAGATATTTTTAGAGGAACTTCATTGCTGAATTGATATCTCTAAATGTCAGTAATACACTTCTCTAACTGTATTGAGCCACTTCCTATATTGATACATGAATCGCCTTTTGCGTGCGTGTTAAAGGGGTTCTTTCACTTCAGCAGATGGCAGTCATCATGTAGAGAAAGTTAATACAAGGCACTTACTAATGTATTGTGATCGTCCATATTGCCTCCTTTTCTGGCTTGATTCATTTTGCCTGATCGACAGAGGGTCTGACCACTGGGGCCCCTACTAGTCAGGAGGACAGGGGCCATGTTCCCCGTCTGAATGGACTGGCAGAAATACTGTAAAGTGGTAGGACTATGTTCTCAGTGTAATGGAGTACGGAGCGCTATACAGGCTCGGGAATACATCACTCTCCTGCTTCTATCAGTGCTGCTCTCCTAAAGCCTAGCATAGATTGGCTACGTCAGGCTTTAGCAGAATGGGCCCAAGCAAGGGAGCGATGTCTTATGTGAGCTCTGGCCCTGCACCCGCTCAGCTCTGTTAATAGCATGTACCAATGTGCAGAGCGGAGCAGGCACAGGGCAGGACACAGACATTCTGCTAAAGCCTGACATAGCCAATCTATGCCAGCTTTTAGGAGAGCAGCCCTGGTGCAGGCAGGACTATAAATGCTCCGCCAGGTACAGCGCTCGGTGTGGCCATAGGGGAGTCTGTACTCCATAGGCGAGTCCGTACTCCGGACTACAGATTCTAAAGCGCACTAGGCACCTGAACTTCTGGTGACTATTTTGCTGGGAAAACATAGAAAAAAATTAATAAAGTCTATTAGAAAATCTACCGTACTTCTATGGCATTTACAATAGTTTTTAATTAGGAAAGGTTTAGGTATACTTTGAATGTCATGCACATTCAACCAGAAGTTTTTATTTAGTATAGACTTAGATTATCCAACTCTCTGTGCACATCGGCTTCAGCTGGGGGAACAGCAAGTCATTTCAGTAGTGCTAAAAATTCTTTGCTCTCCTGTTCTCCAACATGAATAGAGAGAAAGGAGAAATGGCTTTCATTTCTACAGTACAAAGGCTTGTGAAGACAAATGTGACCCGGGAAGCTTCAGGAGGACATTTTTAGGAATAATGAGAAGTAATCTTTTTCAAGTCCGAATAGATTTTTCTCTGTTACTATAACGAATTGATGCCTTAAAAAAAGGTACATTGAATAAATATCCTGTAAAAAAAAAAAAAGTAACGATAACACCAACTATATAAATACCTTACATATTAAAAAGAGAATTATCAGAATATAATATTACACCATTTTTTGACGAATGCAATTCCGACTCTTCTAGTAGAAATTAGCATTCCATGCCGTCCTCGCCAGTTTTACAAAAACAGGGAGTGGCCAGGGGGGAGTGGGCGGGACCTTCGGCATCGGCACATTCATCATTATTTACACCAGAAACTAGCCTAAATAATGCCTGAAATCTCCGGAAGCTCAGTGCACGGACTATCGGAGCAATGATTTATGATGAGGCCTCGTGATAAATAAAATGCCTCCTCCGGCGGCGCAGGCCCCATGAAGACCGGCATCTGCTGCCTACGTATCTAAAAGCATATACTAAGACCAACTTTTAAGCTGTCTTGAGATAACCTTATATTATGCATTATGATGATTGTATTATTGCTACTTTTAGCAACTGTTACTACTGATATAATCATTTCCTGACAGAATTTCATGGTACTGATCATCAAAGGGGCGGTCCAGGCTACAGATACTGATGACCTATCCTCAGGATAGAATATCAGTATCTGATTGGCGTGGTCCCACTGCTGGTACCCCCGATCAGCTGTTTGAAGGGGTCACAGAGGGCTGTCTTCTCTTCAAACAGCTGATCGGCGGAGGTGCTGGGAGTCAAACCCCCACCGATCAGATATTATTGACCTGCCCTGAGGATAGGCCACCAATATATGTGAAAGCCAGACAACTCCTTCATACTTTACGCTCTGGGATGTACTATCACAGCACAGAACGCAGTGAGTGTTGGCGCAGGCTCAGGAGCAGGGCGCCAGCTGTATTATACATGTGTGATTTGTTTTAATAGCACTGATATAAAGGTGATATATTATATGACTAAGCCTTGATAATGTGGCACCCATCTCACCATTAAAGGGTTTTTCTGAGATTTCATTACTGATGACCTATCCCCAGGATAGGTCATCAGTATCTGATCGGTGGGGGTCTGACACCCAGGACCCCCACCGATCAGCTGTTTGAGAAGGCAGTGGCGCTCCTGTGAGCAACGCTACCTTCTCATAGCTTTTCCTAGGTGAGTGATGATAGGTTCATCGGTCACGTGGTCTAGGTGCAGCTCAGCCCATTCACTTCAATGGGGTGGAAGCGCAATACCAAGTTTACTACTGCAACAAAAGAACTAGATGCCACTTGAAGAGTTTGTCTCATGAAGACAACTTCACTCCACGCGCCCTATTAGTCTCCCGGGACCCCCTTCTATGGATCAGATTGGACAGCTGTAGGAGTGTCTCCTGGAGGACTCAATCTGACCATGAATTACATGGATGGCCATTGATCTGAATGACTGCCACGTCATATTACATTTCTCCTGATGGAGCTACTGCAGAGCATACGTGTGGCTGGCCACAGCTTCACCTGATTTGGCATGGTGTATGAGGAGCGGGACCCAGGGCTGTCAGGCTAGCATTCTGATCCTAACCCCTAATTTTTATAGGGTGCTCCGCTGATCTGTGTGTCAGCTATACCTGGTTATGGCTCACTAAGTCATTTTATACAAAGGGATAATTCCTTTATTTTAAGTGGTGTCAAGACGATTTCCAGCAAGTTACATGCTCCATAAGAAAAGTGCCGGAGGGGAGTTAAGGCAGTTATATGACCCAAACACTGCAAATTCTGGATGGCATATGGATACAGTCTATTCAAACCGACAGGAGGTCTGAACTTACCACACAAACTATTACCCAGTTTCATAGCACTCTACACATTACTACATGTTCACAGTCTGCAGAGAATAAATGCAGGTCCAGTATGTCCGCCTGCTGAGTTCTCGGTGCAAGCAATGCTGCATCTGCACAAAACCTGCCGAATACTACAGCAGTAAAATGTTGTGTGGTGCAAAAGTATCAGCATTAGGGCTCGTGCACACGAACGAGAGCCGTCTGTTCAGTGCATTGGGGACTGCAAATTCCGGTCTCCAGTGCGCAGGCACCATCCGTGTGGCTGGCACATACGGAGGCAAATCCATTCACCATGAATGGGTCCGTGATCCGTCAGTGTTCTATTTTTTTGTGGTTCGGAGGCACGGACAGAAAACCACGGAAGCACTACAGAGGGTTCTGTGACTCCGTCCTGCACCGCACTGTCCGCACCTTCCAGATTGCGGACCCATTCAAGTGAATGGGTCCACATCCATGGTTTGGTGCACAAACGGCTGGTGCCCGTAAATTGAGGCCCACTGTTTGTGAGCCGCGTTACGGCCACCGGCCAACAATGATCGTGTGCATGACCCCCTAGTCACTTAACTAGGGTTAACACAATTATGTGGTAAACAACATTTTCCAAAACTAAGAAAAGTCTCTTTTAACCCAGTGTTATTACTCTCCAGGCTTGCATTTTTTGATGCTTTTGCTGTGGTGGTCAGGTGAACTGCTGGGCATCATGTCATATAAAGCCAACTGCAAAGATGGCAAATGTTATTGCACCTAAATCCTCCGCTCCTAACCTAAAAATCCACATACCATTCACAAGGGGGTTGTCATAGTGTAAAGGAGGAAGCTATATAGCAATATTGTGAATATGCTGTTTTTGTAGCAATCTAATTTATATTGGCCATACAGCTATAATGACTAGCCTTACACAAAAAGTCAATGGAAACTGACTTATCAGCAACAACCCTTTCAAAAACAGTCCTCGGGTCAATCACCGCTCCCAACTGGCCAGCAAATGTCGACAAAAGTATGGGTGACTCGTCCGCCAGAATGAGAGCTGCTCATAGAGTGCGGGAGAATACCTCTATGTGGTCCATATGTCCTAACTGGGCACATGGACAAAGGTTTTCTTTATGAAACAACTGTTTAAAGGTACATTCTCACAACCATATGTATTTTCAACGTGGATCTGTAAAATATGGATGATGTCCATGTTGCATCCATTTCTATTTATTTTTTTGCAGACCCACTGACTTCAATAGGTCCATAAACCGCATTTTGCAGCTAAGAACGGGCATACAGACGCGTAAAATGATAGAGCATGCCCTATACTTGGCAGAAAAATGTGGTTCACAGACCCACTGTAATCAACGGGTCCGCAAAAAAACAGATGCAACACGGATGTCATCCGCATTTTGTGGATCTGCATTTTGCGGACTGCACAATACATACGATGATGTGAATGTACCCTTAATGTCAGCTTTCCTGACACCATAGCAACTAAAATTTTATGTAAAATCCAGCTTCAAATTGTACCATATTTTGTGTTATGCTTCTGGAACATGTCTGTAAAATATCGATAATTATGTTTTATTTCTGTTTTAGATGAGAGCAACATCAAAAAAGGCAGTTCTGTACACATAGAGCCAGTGTTTGTGTCTGGCTTTGGTTTTCACTGCAGATACACCAACATGGCAGCAGGATGAGATTTAACAGTCTTGTTAAAGATAAAAGAAAAATTATCTACTGCCTAGCCCTAGGAAAACCTTATGTTTCTAGCTAAATTGACTGCAGAAGTGTAAAAACAAATACATGCACTTAAATCTATATACGCTACTCAGTTGTGTATTACACCAAGCTGTAAGGTTTCCTATGACTATAGGTATCTTTTGGTGGATTCTAACAACTTCACCGACTTCTGCCAAGAATATAATGTCTGGCTGTTGAAATAGCTTTTGTCAAGGAAACGTAGGATCCACTAGGAGGAGCATAGTGCAAAGACATTATTATAGCTTCCATTGCACTGTATAAACGCTTATGCACTGAGCTCCCCCTAGTGGTGGCTGCAGTCAGAAAGCTTTGTAATAGGTGAAGTGAAGCTGGAAAATGTATCAATTTATTTATGACAGTTGTCTAGTGTAAATACAATGAAAAATTTGCTGTCCAGGTTGAGCGCCATATTTTTGACATACCTGTTCCACTTTTCCTGACATAGAAGTCTGATATAGTGGGTGAGATCAAGGGCACATTTTTTTATCACAATTTTTATTTTAATCAAAATTTCCTCTGCAAGAAGGGGGTCTCCATGGGTCTTTTTTTTTTTTGGCACATCCTACAGATGATCGCTCCGATTGAGATCTGGGAAATTTGGAGACCAGGTCAACACATTTAGCTCTTTGTCATGTTACTCAAATTATTCCTGAACATTTTTTGCAGGTGGCAGGGCACAATATCCTGCTGAAAGAGGCCAGTGCCATTAAAGAATAACATTGATATGAAGGGGTGATGGACCATGTGATGAGCGCAGTGACGTCACCAAAGGTCCTTTTCCTCCTAGGTCCTCAAAGAAGAAGAAAGAAGACAAGCCGGGCTGCGCGAACAAGTGGATGAAGTGAGTTAAAAAATTTCTTCTTTTTTTTTAACCCCTCCATCCCTAATTTACTTAGCATTCTGTATTAAGAATGCTATTATTTTCCCTTATAACCATGTTATAAGGGAAAATAATAAAATCTGCACAACACCTAACCCAAACCCGAACTTCTGTGAAGAAGTCCAGGTTCGGATCTGCGTACCAAACATGCCGATTTTTTTCACGCGTGTGCAAAACGCATTGTGCATTTTCCTGTCAAGCACCCGCATCTTGTCCGGCCCTCACACGTGACACCCGTGTGAAAGAGGCCTAAGGGAAACTTTTAATTAAGAAGCGCCCTTTGTACAGGATTCCACAAAGGTTTCCTTGAAGATTTCATGATTTTACATGACTTATTAAACCCTAACCACAATCAGATTCCTACACGTAATAATAAAGGGCATCTGTCAGCAGATTTGTACCTATGACACTGGCTGACCTGTTATATGTGCTCTTGGCGGCTGAAGACATCTGTGTTGGTCCCATGTTCATACGTGTCTGCATTGCTGCAATCTCTGCACTTTAATTGACAGGGCCAGGCAGTGTGAAAGTCATCACGTTTGGCTCTGGTAATCAAGGTGCAGAGGACGTGGAAGTGGCAAAGAGAGCAGAGCCTCTAGGTGTAACGGCAACACCCCCTTTGCTCCTAGAGGCTCATTTGCATACATAAAAAAAAAAAATTCTCAGCAATGCAAGCACATAAAAACATTACGGGGGCATAACTACTGTGTGGGGGCACTAAGGGGACAGAACTACTGTTTTCAGAAACCCAGCGTCTTCTCTCCTTTACTGGCGGGTCTGTAATAAGTGCTGATCCTAACTGCACACCGAAGAGGGAGGGGGAGAGCACAGAACATTCATATACAAAACAGGGATACATGAGGGCTCAAAATCTCCAAATAGTAAGCCTACAGTACGCTTCCCTTACAAACAGTATATCAGGTGACCTAGTGAGGGAGGCTCCAGGAAAACTCGTTGAGATGACATGTCTGACAACATATCCTGATGTCAATAAAAATGCTATATAAAATCATCGTATACAGAAACATAACCACAATAAAAGACAGAGCTAGTAGTTATCTGTCCAATCTCTCATTACAAAGATACTGTAGTTGTCATAGATAGCGCAGTCCTAACTTCCATGTCACCTAACAGGACTGAATTTAATAACTGCTAGAATGTAAAAAACACATACTGAATTTGTATTGGAATTCTACTGCACGGCATCATGTAAGTATGACAGTATATGAATCAGCAGTTCAGCAAACAGCAGGAGGCACCTGTCTACAGAGCGGTTCAGCAAACAGCAGGAGGCACCTGTCTACAGAGGAGTTCAACAAACAGCAGGAGGCACCTGTCTACAGAGCGGTTCAGCAAACAGCAGGAGGCACCTGTCTACAGAGCAGTTCAGCAAACAGCAGGAGGCACCTGTCTACAGAGGAGTTCAGCAAACAGCAGGAGGCACCTGTCTACAGAGGAGCTCAGCAAACAGCAGGAGGCACCTGTCTACAGAGGAGCTCAGCAAACAGCAGGAGGCACCTGTCTACAGAGGAGCTCAGCAAACAGCAGGAGGCACCTGTCTACAGAGGAGTTCAGCAAACAGCAGGACTCGGCACCTGTCTACAGAGGAGTTCAGCAAACAGCAGGAGGCACCTGTCTACAGAGGAGTTCAGCAAACAGCAGGAGGCACCTATCTACAGAGGAGTTCAGCAAACAGCAGGAGGCACCTGTCTACAGAGGAGTTCAGCAAACAGCAGGAGGCACCTGTCTACAGAGGAGTTCAGCAAACAGCAGGAGGCACCTGTCTACAGAGGAGTTCAGCAAACAGCAGGAGGCACCTGTCTACAGAGGAGTTCAGCAAACAGCAGGAGGCACCTGTCTACAGAGGAGCTCAGCAAACAGCAGGAGGCACCTGTCTACAGAGGAGCTCAGCAAACAGCAGGAGGCACCTGTCTACAGAGGAGTTCAGCAAACAGCAGGAGGCACCTGTCTACAGAGGAGTTCAGCAAACAGCAGGAGGCACCTGTCTACAGAGGAGTTCAGCAAACAGCAGGAGGCACCTGTCACGACCGCTATCCCAGCAGCAGTCGTGTCGCACCAGACGGAGGGGAAGGGGGACCCTTATCTACGGATGGGAAATAGAATGGCCACCCCTGACTAACCCTAAGCTGGCACCTGTCTGCCCTGATACCCTAGACGGGGTGTGAACCCGTGCGGCGAGCAGGATGCCTAAACCCTCAGTCGCCCTAACAAGACTGGACTGGGGAAAGGCCGATGGGAGCGCTAGTCACCATCACTCACGTCTAGGAAAACAACAGGGGAAGACAGCAACAAACAAACAACAGCAGGGATAGACTTATCCAGTCACGAGCAGAGAAGGCGATCCCAAACACGACAGTCCACGCCGGACAAGAGCTCCACAGCAACACCATCAAACGATCTCCTTCCAAGTTCAGAGTAGCACTGGAAGTAATGACTATATCTGGCAATGACTGCAAGTGAAAGTGAAACTAATATAGTAGCTGGGAGTGGCAGACAGGACTCACCTGAGGAGGATGCCTACAAACTCCCAGTCAGGACAAAAAGGTTCACAAGGCAAAACCCAGATGATATACCCTGAACCACGGAGCAAACTCACAAGCTATCGCGAGTAGCAAGTCGCTGCGACCTTCTCCTCCCAGACCTGTCTGGATCAGTCACAGTCGTGACAGCACCTGTCTACAGAGGAGTTCAGCAAACAGCAGGAGGCACCTGTCTACAGAGGAGTTCAGCAAACAGCAGGAGGCACCTGTCTACAGAGGAGTTCAGCAAACAGCAGGAGGCACCTGTCTACAGAGGAGTTCAGCAAACAGCAGGAGGCACCTGTCTACAGAGGAGTTCAGCAAACAGCAGGAGGCACCTGTCTACAGAGGAGTTCAGCAAACAGCAGGAGGCACCTGTCTACAGAGGAGCTCAGCAAACAGCAGGAGGCACCTGTCTACAGAGGAGCTCAGCAAACAGCAGGAGGCACCTGTCTACAGAGGAGCTCAGCAAACAGCAGGAGGCACCTGTCTACAGAGGAGTTCAGCAAACAGCAGGAGGCACCTGTCTACAGAGGAGTTCAGCAAACAGCAGGAGGCACCTGTCTACAGAGGAGTTCAGCAAACAGCAGGAGGCACCTGTCTACAGAGGAGTTCAGCAAACAGCAGGAGGCACCTGTCTACAGAGGAGTTCAGCAAACAGCAGGAGGCACCTGTCTACAGAGGAGTTCAGCAAACAGCAGGAGGCACCTGTCTACAGAGGAGTTCAGCAAACAGCAGGAGGCACCTGTCTACAGAGGAGTTCAGCAAACAGCAGGAGGCACCTGTCTACAGAGGAGTTCAGCAAACAGCAGGAGGCACCTGTCTACAGAGGAGTTCAGCAAACAGCAGGAGGCACCTGTCTACAGAGGAGTTCAGCAAACAGCAGGAGGCACCTGTCTACAGAGGAGTTCAGCAAACAGCAGGAGGCACCTGTCTACAGAGGAGTTCAGCAAACAGCAGGAGGCACCTGTCTACAGAGGAGTTCAGCAAACAGCAGGAGGCACCTGTCTACAGAGGAGTTCAGCAAACAGCAGGAGGCACCTGTCTACAGAGAGTTCAGCAAACAGCAGGAGGCACCTGTCTACAGAGGAGTTCAGCAAACAGCAGGAGGCACCTGTCTACAGAGGAGTTCAGCAAACAGCAGGAGGCACCTGTCTACAGAGGAGCTCAGCAAACAGCAGGAGGCACCTGTCTACAGAGGAGCTCAGCAAACAGCAGGAGGCACCTGTCTACAGAGGAGCTCAGCAAACAGCAGGAGGCACCTGTCTACAGAGGAGTTCAGCAAACAGCAGGAGGCACCTGTCTACAGAGGAGTTCAGCAAACAGCAGGAGGCACCTGTCACGACCGCTATCCCAGCAGCAGTCGTGTCGCACCAGACGGAGGGGAAGGGGGACCCTTATCTACGGATGGGAAATAGAATGGCCACCCCTGACTAACCCTAAGCTGGCACCTGTCTGCCCTGATACCCTAGACGGGGTGTGAACCCGTGCGGCGAGCAGGATGCCTAAACCCTCAGTCGCCCTAACAAGACTGGACTGGGGAAAGGCCGATGGGAGCGCTAGTCACCATCACTCAAGTCTAGGAAAACAACAGGGGAAGACAGCAACAAACAAACAACAGCAGGGATAGACTTATCCAGTCACGAGCAGAGAAGGCGATCCCAAACACGACAGTCCACGCCGGACAAGAGCTCCACAGCAACACCATCAAACGATCTCCTTCCAAGTTCAGAGTAGCACTGGAAGTAATGACTATATCTGGCAATGACTGCAAGTGAAAGTGAAACTAATATAGTAGCTGGGAGTGGCAGACAGGACTCACCTGAGGAGGATGCCTACAAACTCCCAGTCAGGACAAAAAGGTTCACAAGGCAAAACCCAGATGATATACCCTGAACCACGGAGCAAACTCACAAGCTATCGCGAGTAGCAAGTCGCTGCGACCTTCTCCTCCCAGACCTGTCTGGATCAGTCACAGTCGTGACAGCACCTGTCTACAGAGGAGCTCAGCAAACAGCAGGAGGCACCTGTCTACAGAGGAGTTCAGCAAACAGCAGGAGGCACCTGTCTACAGAGAAGTTCAGCAAACAGCAGGAGGCACCTGTCTACAGAGGAGTTCAGCAAACAGCAGGAGGCACCTGTCTACAGAGGAGTTCAGCAAACAGCAGGAGGTACCTGTCTACAGAGGAGTTCAGCAAACAGCAGGAGGCACCTGTCTACAGAGGAGCTCAGCAAACAGCAGGAGGCACCTGTCTACAGAGGAGTTCAGCAAACAGCAGGAGGCACCTGTCTACAGAGGAGTTCAGCAAACAGCAGGAGGCACCTGTCTACAGAGGAGTTCAGCAAACAGCAGGAGGCACCTGTCTACAGAGGAGTTCAGCAAACAGCAGGAGGCACCTGTCTACAGAGGAGTTCAGCAAACAGCAGGAGGCACCTGTCTACAGAGGAGTTCGGCAAACAGCAGGAGGCACCTGTCTACAGAGGAGCTCAGCAAACAGCAGGAGGCACCTGTCTACAGAGGAGTTCGGCAAACAGCAGGAGGCACCTGTCTACAGAGGAGTTCAGCAAACAGCAGGAGGCACCTGTCTACAGAGGAGTTCAGCAAACAGCAGGAGGCACCTGTCTACAGAGGAGTTCGGCAAACAGCAGGAGGCACCTGTCTACAGAGGAGCTCAGCAAACAGCAGGAGGCACCTGTCTACAGAGGAGTTCGGCAAACAGCAGGAGGCACCTGTCTACAGAGGAGTTCAGCAAACAGCAGGAGGCACCTGTCTACAGAGGAGTTCAGCAAACAGCAGGAGGCACCTGGTGGGCCAACAGTATGATTCACTAAGAGACTATAGGGGAAGTTTATCATTCCCTCCACGCCAGTTTTCTGGTGGTGAAAAGTTGCAAACTGCATGTTTGTGACTTTTTAAACGCCACTTGTGCAAAGAGAAAGTGGCGGGGAGGGGGCAGGGCCAGCGGGACCAGCACATCTATCTTCTTATACTCCAGTTTTCTGCCATAAAAGAAGACTGTCAGCCCCAGTTAAGGCGCATGCATTGCCGGAGATGTGCCTAATTTATGACGACAAGTGTTCAGTGCAGGAGAGGAGAGATCATAAACCGGCGTAAAAACACTGGTCTATGATGAATTCCACCTGCGTTGCTATAACTGAGTACAGAGACTGTGTTGTGTGAAGAACTGTTCCCCATTTTCCTGAGAACTGTGCTCCAAACCTGTTCCAGATCAGTGATTTTACTGTTTTTCACTGTGTTAAGCTCTTTTCACTCAGTCAGTGTTTGTTCAGTGTTTGATCAGTGATTGTGAGCTAAAACCAGGAGTGGAGGCCACAGAGAGATAAGGTATAGTTGTGAGTGTTTGACCAGCTCCTGGTTTTAGCTCACAATCACTGATGGAAATCCCTGATCAAACACTGACCAAACACTCATAGCGTGAAAGCATCCTCACTGAAGTGTTCAATGGTAACCTATCAAGGCGTCTTCCACCGATAGGTCTGATGTCTGCCTTATTTACTAAACAGTCCTCAACCAGTCCCACCACCTTACACCCACAGACTCCACAAAGGATGAAACCCTGAGCTCTCCTTCTAGATGGGTGTGGGGGCCTAGTCATTTCTAGAGCATATTCTCCTCTATGTGAGTCCGGGGATGGAAAATGATGGCACTGAAGAAACTGTAGTTCACTGAACATATAGAACAAAATCAATCTCAATCTATGCACACGGTTAGGTTGCTTCCCTGCAGTCATCAATACCATTTCATCCAGAATTGCATCCGGTCATCAAGAATGTTCTGTCTCCAAACCAGTTACAGTATATCTGATCCTAGGAAAGATGGATTACAACCAGCAAGGCCAGCTTCCCAGGTCCCACAGGTTATGTAGCATTCCTGGACCACTAAATGGTGAAGGTACAGCACACAGGGCAGCTACTGCCCATCAGACTCTAGGAAAGCTGAGTGTCTACAATATAATTGGTAAGGGAGCAGAACCTGACAGAAGCGGGCTGGGGATGGTTGTATTCCAGGAGGCTATGCTTTACATAGAAACATAGAATGTGTCGGCAGATAAGAACCATTTGGCCCATCTAGTCTGCCCAATATACTGAATACTATGAATAGTCCCTGGCCCTATCTTATATGAAGGATGGCCTTATGCCTATCCCATGCATGCTTAAACCCCTTCACTGTATTTGCAGCTACCACTTCTGCAGGAAGGCTATTCCATGCATCCACTACTCTCTCAGTAAAGTAATACTTCCTGATATTACTTTTAAACCTTTGCCCCTCTAATTTAAAACTGTGTCCTCTTGTAGCAGTTTTTCTTCTTTTTTTCTTCTTTCTGCTGCTCCTGCAGATGATAACCAGTGAGAATCCACTCTTTTCTACCGTGCTGAATGTCTTTCTACATAAGCAGAGAAACGCATTTCAAGATTGGCTGTGCATCCATGTGGGGCTCTCAGTGCGGGGCCCCTCCGGGAGACGGCTAATAACAGCGCTGACAGAATCATTTCTTAGATAACTCCTTTCACAAGACGGTTAAGAGGCTCTTAGGAGAAGGTGACATTGCAGCTGTGAAAAGGGCCCAATTTACTTCCTACACGGAGTGAATGACACATATCTATTCACTATACATCCATCTACCATACTTATCTTTCACATACAGTATATCTATTATCTATCGTTCTACGTTCTATCTCTATACGTCTATCTAATATATACAGTACAGACCAAAAGTTTGGACACACCTTCTCATTCAAAGAGTTTTCTTTATTTTCATGACTATGAAGGCATCAAAACTATGAATTAACACATGTGGAATTATATGCATCGGAGGGGCTCAATGACAGGGGGCGGTGCAATCGTCGTTCCCAGTCATTGCGCCCGCTACATACAAAGAAGTAATTTGTCACAAAGCAAATTTCTTTGTGAAATTCGGCGAAGCAGCCGAAACGAATTTGTCATCACTTCGCTCATCTCTAGTTACAAGGTTCCCCCTTGGTAAGAAGGTTGAGAAGGTCAAGTATAATTGCTTCAATCGATTGCTGGCCGCTGCTACCCACCGCGCTTCTACCTACTGTAAGACGTCATACACATTGCTCTCTTCTACAACTGGGCCCTAACATTTTCCTTTTGCGTTCAGGGCATAATGCCCAGGTCTCTTGTAAGCACTTGATGTGAGAGCTTATTATGTTTGCACTGGTGTTTGTTGTCTGGCAGGCGGCATATAGAAATATAATACAGCGCTAAAGAATAATAACATAGTAATAATGATATAAAAGAACAGCAGCGATCACAGGCATAATAACTAATCAGTTCACAATCATGTAATGTCACCCCTCCCCTGACCGTTCTGCATTTCACGATTTTATTCATAAATTTTCAGCATTAAAAATTAAAGGGCTTCTCCGGGACTAGCAAATACAGTTTACCGCAGAGAGCATACTACCTGGATCTGTACATGTAATGTGTCCGTAGACAATGGCCCAGATTTACTAATGGCTCTGTGCAAAAATCTGTCTAAAAAGTGGTGCAGTTTTGTACTGACATGCTTGATGAATGGGTGGTGCTTAGCAGAAAGAAGGTGGGGCCTAGGAACGTGCCATTCTGCGCCAAAACTGCATCACAATTCTGGCATACAAATCTGTCTCAAAGTCGGCCAACCACGACTTGGTGTCTTCTCCATCTGATACATCTGGGGCAAGTCTAGACAGTCTGTCCAAGCTTAGGCTACTTTCACACTAGCATTTAAGTTTTCCGGTCTTGAGTTCCGTCATAGGGGCTCAATACCGGGGGGAAAAAACGCTTCAGTTTTGTCTCCATTCATTGTCAATGAGGACAAAACTGAACAGAACGGAACGGAACGCTCCAAAATGCATTCCGTTCTGTTTAGTTGCGTTCCAAGACCGGAGAGCAAACCTCAGCATGTTGTATTTTGCTTTCCGTCCTGGGAAACTGATCAAGACGGATCCGTCATTAACTCCATTGAAAGTAAATGGAGACACACTCTACCACAATTGAAAACGGATCCGTCCCCCATTTACTTTCAATGGAGTTAATGACAGATCCGTCTTGGTTATGTTAAAGATAATACAACCGGATCCGTTCATAACGGATGCAGATGGCTGTATTATCAGTAACGGAAGCGTTTTTGCTGAACCTGCAGAATCCAGCAAAAACGCTAGTGTGAAAGTAGCCTTACACTATCTATAGAATTAGTAAATCTGGGCCAATTAATTTGATTGCAGAATCCTATGTATGCATTTCTCATTCATGGATGTGCTCAGTGCAAAACCTTACAGGAAACAGATCCCAGTATACTGCAAATATATAGCAAAGTAAGGTAACGGTAACTTCACACTTGCAGCAAAGCTATCCGGCAGGTTGTTCCGGCTAAAAGAAAACTGCAGGTGTTCTCCGGATCCGGCATAGTCAGAAAGTGCCACGTGCCCTCTGGATTTCACTGGCTCTAATGGGATCTAGCAGCTCCCCGGCATAAAGACAAAACTCGTCACACACACCGGTTTTAGTCCGTCCCAATCCCTGCATCCATGCCTGGGCGCTGCCGGATCCCATTGTAGTCTATGGGGTCTGGTAGGCAGATGGCACTATCCCATTATGCCAGAACAGCCTGCCAGATAGCTTTGCGGCAAGTGTGCGGTTAGCCTAACTCAATGAACTGCATTTGTTTTAACGAGGACCATTTGCCTCTTCTGGCATGTCTGTTTTAGTAACTAATTGCATTCCCCATGTAATAACTATTCTGGAGCATCTCCACTAATGTCTGTGTTCTTTTATTATTCCTGCTATAAGTTTTGAATGAAAGTTCTAGCAGTTTGCAATTAGGCTGCATTCACACGTCCGTGGTGTGTTGCGGACCCGCAAATTGCGGGTCCGCAACACACCAGCCTGGCACCCCCATAGAAATGCCTATTCTTGTCCGCAAGCTGCAGACAAGAATAGGACATGCTCTATCTTTTTGCGGAGCTGCGGAGCCAAAGATCGGGGCCGCGCACCGCAAATGCGGATGCGGACAGCACACGGTGTGCTGTCCGCATCTATTCCGTCCCCATAGAGAATGAATGGGTCTTGCGGACCCATTTTGCGGACGTGTGAATGGACCCTTAAAGAGGTTGTCTCACAAAAACATTCTATAGTTTTCAAACCAGCACCCGGATCTGAATAGTTTTGTAATTGCATATAATTAAAAATTTTGTATAGCCAAAGCAGTATTCACTAAAATGTATCTGTATAGCGCCACCTGCTGTTTTTTTGTTTTTTTCTTATTTCTTTGGCTCACTGAGATGGCTGCACATGCTCAGTTTTCCGTTGCCTCCTGAGCTGTGAGGAGCTGCAGCAGAAAAGACAAGCCCCCTGGGCTGCAGCAGAAAGGACATGCCTCCTGAGTAGGGTTGAGCGAACTCGTGGAAGTTCGGGTTAGCCGGGTTTGGCCGAACTTCAGGTTCGGCACCCGAACTTGACCCAAACTTCACCCCGAACCCTATTTAAGTCAATGGGGACCCAAACTTCACTTTATTATTTTCCATTATAACATGGTTATAACGAAAAATAATAGCATTCTTAAAACAGCCGGTATCTTCTTTTCTTCAGGACCTGCAAAAGTACCTGCGGTGACGTCACCGCAGGTCCTGCAGAATGAAGAAAGAAGGACCTTCTATCATCATTCAGCAGGACCTGCGGTGACGTCACCGCGCTCACCACGTGGTGAGCGTTGTGACGTCACCGCATGTCCTTTTGCAGGTCCTGAAGAAAAGAAGATACTGGCTGTGCGATCAAGTGGATGAGGTGAGGTTTTTTTTCTAAACCTTTTTTTTACATTTTATTTAGCATTCTGTTTTAAGAATGCTATTATTTTCCGTTACAACTATGTTATAATGGAAAATAATAAAATCACCCGAACACCGAACCCGAACTTCAGTGAAAAGTCCGGGTACCCGGGTTCGCTCAACTCTACTCCTGAACTGTCATCTTGATATAAATCTAGCAGAGCAATGAATGGGAAGGAAAAGACTGTCACGTACTGTATGATGTCTGACTTTCATTTTAACATTAATCATAGGATAACCACTTTAAGGTCCAGATGGGTGTTACCAGTTGGGGATGTGTCCTTGCACAGTCTGACACTGGCAGCACTGATTGGATGATTTCAGACTGTGCAGGGACACATCCCCAACTGGAAACACCCAGCTGGACCTTTATTGCAAACTCCTAGATATTTGTTCATAACTTCTAGAAGGAATAAAAAAGGAATGGCACAACATAGAGTCAAGAATAGATGCCCCAGAATTATTATTACATGAGGAATACAAGAAGTTACTACAGAAACAGACATGTAGTATACCTAAGGTCAAAACAGACAATCTAGTAACCTTACTTCCAAAAACAAAACCAGAAAATTGCAATCACTGAAAAGGGAACAACTGAGACGTAAAACTAGTCCTCTCAGCTTTCCGCTTTGTGTGGGCGTGGGACCCTGTGGCACATCAGGGGTGGCATTCATTGACCAGCCACTCAGTCACTGCTGCCCGAGGATCTGACTTTGCATCTCGTCTGAAATACGGAATTTAATTCACAAAGCCACCTATTAGTGTCACTAAATCAATGTATTTTTTTATTAATCTGTGCACTGGAGGTATAAAAATAACGTACATTTTACAGTGCACTGTCCAAAATAAAACATCTGTGAAGAATTTTGCATCGGTAAACTTTAGAGCGGACGATGAATTTGACAGTATTCTGAGCCATCTGACAAATTCGGAATTCATTCTAGTGAAGCTGTTACAAGTTACAGGAAGGTGTCATTCTCCCCACCGATCCGTGAAATCAGCCCCAGGAATCTTATCCAACTAGAGCTCTGTGACAGTACATGTCCTCACCGGGCAGGTTTACTAAGACTATACATGTGCGGGGGGAAAAAGACAGCCCTAGCACATGCATCCTAATAAATTCTGGTACATTTTGGATTATCTTAAAATCCAAATCCTCAAGCAGGTTAGATTTGCACCAACATTTGCACCACTTACCGACTACTAATCAATCTGTCTTAACAGTTTTAGTCCACGCCCCCTCTTAAGAAACCACACCCACTGCTTCAATGTTTGACCGCTTTCTGCATAACTTGCAACTTTTTGTGCAAAAAGTGACCTTTGGGGCTCGTTGTACGCCAAAAACTGGTGTTTGTGAATCACAATTTCTCCCTGCTACTTCTGGCAGCTCCATTTTTTAACAAAAACTAGGCAGAAAAAGAATGCTTGAGAAAAACAAACAAAAAGTATCATCTGGAACTTTACATATCATGATGACTGCAATGGGTGGCATCTTATGTGTTCACCGGCCGTACAGAAACAGTTTGAATTGTATTCAATAATGTCATTTTTTTAAATCTAAACCGAAAGCCATAGTAGTAAAAGGTTGCAATATAACATATTTAAGAAGATTCTCCACCTAAATTGAAATCTACAAAAAATTGGATTACTAAAGCAGTGTATGTGACAGCAGCCAAGCTTTAGATCATTAAATAAACTGTGGTTGATAGAGATACATTGCCTACTAACCACAAAAACGGGCAGCAATAGCTTAGCAGGCAGCCTCAGATCTCATGGGTCCTCAGATTAGGACAAAACTGAGCCAAAGAGCCATGAAGCCAACCCATACTAATAGTAAATCACAGATATGTGCTGTCCATGGTCTCCACGGACCACTTCTGTATCCATTGACTCTAATGTGTGTATTCACAAGCCAGTGGTTTTCCACGGACCACGGGTCCATGGTGACACCACGGGAGCATGCCCTATTTTTGTTTGTGATTAGAGATCCCTCACGCACATAATAGTCTATGGGATGCCATCCGTGTTTGGTCTGTGGTTCTCATGGACCACTGGTGGGAGATGATTTGGAAATTATTTTCAGCCTAGCAGTGTCCGCGGAATACAGAAGACACAAGGAAGCAAAAAAGGACACACAGACCAAACATGGATACTTCATGGACAATGGACATCTTTAAGGATGAACCAGTTGTCATGGATCTCATCTCAGACATGGATGTGTGAATGCAGCCTAAGACGTTTCTTTATCTCTCAATGCAAAATCAATCAGATGTTGTAGATAGAGGTTCAGGGTTGTCAAGATTATATGACACTATTCAACCTTGATGACCTCAATAACACTGTCTATTAGAGAAGAGCAGCTTGGATTCAGAATCATCAGACTAAAGTCGCACAAGCAACCTAAGACTTAAGATCTCATGACATTCCTTCCAGCATTGTTCCTCATGTGAGGTCACCAACCTTAAAGCTTATGAACAATGATGTATGTAAGAAATATGCCGCTGTTTGCTGGGTGAAGAGGTTAGGGGGACAAAATGGAAGGAGATGTTAAAGACAACATGCACTGCCATGAAAGTATAGGGAGAAAATATGGCACCAAAGGGGCAGGACTGTAGGTCAGTTTTGGGTAAATCTGGGTTACTCCAGCTTCAAAATATTAAATACTATTGATTCGGAATAGTTAAAGGGATTCTGTCACCTCTTTTTACCCTATAGAGATGCGGACATGCACGGCTAGATCGCCGCTAGCATGTCCGCAATATACCTGTCCCATATCTCTGAGTGGTTTTATTGAGTGTAAAAAATGATTTTATATATATGTAAATCAGCCTGGTAAGGAGCCCAAGGGGCTGCACTAACCGTTCTGGAGCCCAACCGCGCTCCCCTGTGAAGGAGCCCAGCGCCGCCTGTATCCACGAATCTCCTCCTTGCTCACCAAGTCAGATCGCCGTAATCTTGCCGTGCGTGAGCTCGCGCATGTGCAGTTCCTTCCCTGAGGCTGATGCCAGCACAGGGAAGGAACACTATGCCGTCACTGCGCATGCGCGAGCTCACGCATCGCGAGATTACGGCGATCTGACTTCGTGAGTAAGGAGGAGATTCGTGGATACAGGCGGTGCTGGGCTCCTTCACAGGGGAGCGCGGTTGGGCTCCAGAACGGTTAGTGCAGCCCCTTGGGCTCCTTACCAGGCTGATTTACATATATATAAAATCATTTTTTACACTCAATAAAACCACTCAGAGATATGGGACAGGTATATTGTGGACATGCTAGCGGCGATCTAGCCGTGCATGTCCGCATCTCTATAGGGTAAAAAGAGGTGACAGAATCCCTTTAAAGCGGGGTTTCCAAGATTTTGAACTTGATGGCCTATCCTCAGGATACAGTAGGTCATCAATATTTGATCAATGTGGATCCAACTCTCATGAGCTGTTTGAAGAGGCTGAGGCAATCTGCCCCAAAATGTGGCCTACTCACAGCTTTCACTAAAACCATATGACCAATGTACATGATGTCAGTGGCCTAAGAAGAGGTCGCAGCCCTCACTGGAGGGCTATAGCCTCTGCAAACAGCTGATCGGTGAGTCTGCTAGGAGTCAGACCCCCACTAGATACTAATAACCTATCCTGAGAATAGGCCATTAACATTGAACTCCCAGAAAACCTTTACAAAGGAAATATCCAGTTCTTCAAGGAAATGTTGGCTTTTTCATCAACCAAACTATTAAAAATGGCCTCAGAAACTAATATAAGAAACACCTCAAATATTATTTAGCTTCCACTACTTTCATGCTATGTAGATTCTGCACGAAAACACAAACCAAAGAAAAAAAATGGGGCAGTGGCAATTAGGACCCAAACCAGACCAGAGAGGTCTGCTGTCTAGGCTGTGGGTGCAAAATGAAATCTTGAGGAATGGAAACACTGTCCATGGGATTATGTGACGCAAGCAAATAGTCGACCTTGCACTTCTGGTACACGGAGGAGCAGTAAACAGAAGAGATACTGGAGCTTGGTATTATAACGTGTTAATGATCTCGTTCATAGCCCATGAGGGAGTAAAACTAAGTGCAACATTATGGCAGTATCCAATAAATCAGTTTATCATTCTCATTACGTGCCGCTCTATAAGTAAAGAATTCCCTCCTGACCCTGCAAGGGCCAAATGAACGCCCTCCTTTCCCTTATTATTTCTCTGAATACCATTAAACATGACATATTTTGTTCTTCTGCATGTCGATATTGATTTAGCCTTTGCTACTTGTTGAAGTGGTGCAGGGGTGCACTACCTAGCATGTGCCACACATATCTGATAGGTACGAGTTCACCTATGAGGAGAAGAGAGCCCGCTCATAAGCTACAATGCAGAGAGCCATGCGTACACACGGCCAGCTCTACACCTGCTCTCCTCCTTTCTGACATGGTGAACCTTTAGGCTGGGTTCACACGAGCGTGTCCGGATTAGTTCCGGATGCGTCCCGGTGTGTTGCGGCAAACCCGCGCGAGTAGGAATGCAATTGCAGTCAGTTTTGACTGCGATTGCGTTCCGATGTTCAGTTTTTATCGTGCGTGTGCAATGTGTTTTGCACGCGCGTGATAAAAAACCGACTGTGGTACCCAGACCCGAACTTCTTCACAGAAGTTCAGGTTTGGGTTCGGTGTTGTGTAGATGTTATTATTTTCCCTTATAACATGGTTATAAGGGAAAATAATAGCATTCTGAAAACAGAATGCATAGTAAGTGATCAGTTGAGGGTTAAAAAAAATAAAAAAAATTAACTCACCTTCTCCGTTTGTTCGCGTAAGTCCCGGTCTCTTCTTTACTTCTCAAAAGATGAACTATGGGCTAAAGGACCTTTGGTGACGTCAGATCACATGCTCCAATCACATGGTCCATCACCGCGGTGATGGACCCTGTGATTGGAGCATGTGATCTGACATCGCCAAAGGTCCTTTAGCCCATAGTTCATCTTTTTAAAGAACTAAAGACCGGGAGAACTACGCGAACAAGAGGACAAGGTGAGTTAATTTTTTTTATTTTTTAACCCTCAACTGATCACTTACTATGCATTCTGTTTTCAGAATGCTATTATTTTCCCTTATAACCATGTTATAAGGGAAAATAATACAGTGTATAGACAGTCACCTAGCAACCGTGCGTGAAAATCGCACCGCATCCGCACTTGCTTGCGGATGCATGCGATTTTCACGCAACCCCATTCACTTCTATGGGGCCTGCGTTGCGTGAAAAACGCAGAATATAGAGCATGCTGCGATTTTCACGCAACGCATAAGTGATGCGTGAAAATCATCGCTCATCTGAACAGCCCCATTGAAATGAATGGGTCCAGATTAAGTGCGGGTGCAATGCGTTCACCTACCGCATTGCACCCGACCGGAAATCTCGCCCGTGTGAACGCAGCCTTAGGGTATGTTCACAATGTCAAAATCCACTGTGTATCCCATGACAAAATTTGCTGTAGATTCTGCTGTGGTCTTTCATTTGAAATGCTGCTTATCTTCAATGAAAGGAACTAAACCGTGAGCAGACTCCCGCCACAGTATGCCATGGTGTCCAACTGGTAACAGAGCCAAGAATGGACATGTGCGGCCTTCTCTCAGCTCACCGTACATTGTATAGCGGCTGTGCTTGGTATCGCGTGCAACCCCGTTCACTTCTATGGGGCTGAGCTGCTGCTAGACCATGTGACAGAAGAACGAGGCGTCACTGGCCTAGGACAAGCTGAGAGAAGGCTGCGCCACTCACAGGAGCATTGGCACCTTCTCAAATTGCTGATTGTCGGGGGTCCCGGATGTCGGACCCCCATCGATCCGATACTTATGACCTATCCAGATAGTATGTATCCTATAGTATTTAAATCTCGCAAAACCAACTTAACTGCACACACGACTGATGTCCCCAAGTCTCGAGCTGCTTGTTGTCTGTTGCCCTACCAACCTGCATGTTCCGCAAGTATTTCATCTGATCCAAAGGTACCATTTTATTGCTTACAATAACTGCTATAAAACTTGCTGGTGCCACCGGGGTTAGGATCACGAGACAGGTTTGGAGATTGTACGCATCTCACTTAACCTGCAGAGCCGAGCAAATATGAGTTCCTTTACAATGAGCCATTAGCAAAATTAAAATACTGAATGTCACATCTGCCTGACAGCTCCTTACAGTAAACTGTCACCTCCAAGGTAATTATCTTAAAGCAATGCTAGTCGCTCAGTCTGCTGCTTAGTACATTAATAGCTGGTCCAGAGTCTCATGGGTTAACCACTGGCTGCACTTTGCCAAAAGTATTTGACACATCTATTCCTATTTAGTGCAATAAAGTGGAAGCGATAAACCAAGACACCTAGCGACACGGCTGTACCCAGACTTGCAACTTAAACAGAGACTTGAGCCAGATTTTCCAATTTTTGGACACAATATCAAACACAGGTGCTGTCTGCACGGGCGCCCTACGACAAGCAGTTTTCTGGTGAAAACCTTTTTAGGCTACTTTCACACTAGCGTTAGAAGAATCCGGCAGGCAGTTCCCGCTGGAAATCCGTATGCAAACGGATATCATTTGTTTACGGATCCGTCTGACAAATGCATTGCAATACCGGATCCGTCTCTCCGGTGTCATCCAGAAAAACGGATCCAGTATTTATCTTTTTCACAGATTTAAAGGTCTGCGCATTGCGCAGCCTGGGAAACCGGATCCATTTTTTCAGAACACTTGGTACCGGATCCGGCATTAATACATTTCAATGGAAATCAATGCCAGATCCGGCAAGTGTTCTGGAATTTTGGCCGGAGAAAATACCGCAGCATGCTGCGGTATTTTCTCCGGCCAAATACCGTAAAAGGGACTGAACTGTAGACATCCTGATACATACTGAACAGATTGTTTTCCATTTAGAATCCATTGGTAGAAAACTGAAGCGTTTTTCTTCCGGTATTGTGCCCCTATGACAGGACTCAATACCGAGCTAGTGTGAAAGTAGCCTTAAATGTGCTCAGCTACTAACCACTGCTTCCATGACCCCTTAAAGGGGATTTCCAGTCAGACAAGATAATAATTAAAACCAGCATTCAAGCTTTCTGCCTTATATGTCAGATGATAAAGTTTTGAGAGCATTTGACTCCTCAAGCATAATTGCGAGCTGTGACCCGCACCCTGTGTTCACATCCTGGCACAAGACTCATGGAAAGTGTCCTTCTCTTCCCAGCTCGAACGTCACAGAGCCAAGCCTGCTTTAAGCCCTGCTAGAAATCCCCCGTCCTAAGACATAGCATCATTGCTGACATCACGTCTATCGGGCAGGGTCCAGGAGAAGGAACAGAACACAGTCCTCAGAGGCAAGGTCATTGATGATGTTGTGTTGACAAGGCACAGCCTTAAAGCCTTGCCACAACGTGATGTCATCAGGATAGAGAACCAAACGGGACATTACAGAAAAATAATCAGTATTATTAAGTGATAACGTGTTGTTGCTGAAAATTGCAAAACTGGAATACCCCTTTCACAACCTGTGAGATAGCAGAGCCCGCTACATACACAACAGATGCCGCCTATTTTACAGAGCTGACATCGGCCTGCAGCCGACGGGATCAGAAGTAACTCTGTTTAACCCTCAGATGCCGCTATCAATAGCAACCACAAAATATGAGCCCCTGCTCTCTATCCCTCATTCATTCCCTTCACAAACTACAGCTGCAGGGTGCCAAGTGGTTGTCAAGGCAGCCAGGGTGTAATAGAATGACAGTAAAATGACAATACACTGCAATATAGCAGTACTGCAATTGCAGTTCTAATGAAAAAAAAGTTTAAAACAGTAAAATAAAGCTTTTACAAATATAAAAAAATACAAATATAAAAAATAAACACAATTGGTATTGTCGCGTTCTGAAATATCATGGTGTCTTGCACAGTGAACTCCATAAAAAAAAGTTATGAATACCAAAATGGCCATTTGACAGAAAAATAAAAAATGATGAATGTCAAAATATGTTGACACAAAACAAATTAATATGACTTTATTTTGTATTCAAAAGGTTTTTTTGAAGGTAGTAAAACTTAAAAATGATATCAATTCAGTATTATCATAATTGTACTGACTAAAAGGTATGACCGCACGCGCAGTTGTGTCATGGTCAGTGTGTCTGTATTCAGGGGCGGACTGCCCATAGACCCTACAGGGAAAAGTCTCCGTGGGCCGATGTCCAGGGGGGGGCCCGAGCCCGACTCATAGCCGCCAGCTGGATACACAAAGATCTGATGCTCTCAGATTTCATTAATGCTAGAAGCATTAGGTACCTACAGTATGCGCCTGGCCAACAGCCGTCAGTGCCCTCCTGAACTCATCTGTATCGCCATCCTCAGCATGGTGATGCAGTTGAATACTGTGGAGAGGGCGGCGGTATTTTGTGCTGAACTTTGGTATTTAATTCTGCAGGGAGGGGCAGTGTTTTGTGCTGCACTACGGTACTGCTACCCCGCCTCCTTCCTTTGTCCCTTCCTACTTGTGTTGACCTACCTTCTGTCAATTTGAACCTGCTTACAACATGGAACCACTTTAATTTTTTCCCAGGGTCATTTTATTTTAACATTCCGCCCATGTCTGTATTGCTAATGGCCGCCTGGAAAACACCATAAAAGATTTTTTTTTTTTATTATCCACCCCATAAATATATATTTTTTACAGTTTTTCAATACATTTCATGGAACATTAATTGGTGCCATTAAAAAAAACATCTTGTCATGTAAAAAAAAAAAAAAAAAGTCCTCACACAGCTGTGTCAATAGAAAAAAATTAATTAATTATGGATCTTGAAAGGCAGGGATGAAAAACGAAAACGTAGACGCCAAAACTGGAGTAATAAGGACCAGACTGGTCAGCTTAAAAGAGTTACTGGGAAAGAGCCTTGTAATTAAATTGCTCACAAGTTTAAGTCCGGGCACATTGTTTTCAACACATTGGGTAATAAGATTTTTTTAAATTTGTTTTTAAGGTCACTTTTGTCATCTACTAGAATAAATCAAATTGAATCCAGCAAATATAGCTGTAAGCACAATGTAATCATAAGCATTGCCTGCTGCAACGCTTAAGGATGCCGGGTGAATTAGTCTTTCTCTCTGCCATGGTAACCTCGTGTGGCCATCTTCACATAGACGGGAATACAAGCCAAACCAGAGAAAGAAAAGGATTAGGAGTAAAATGAGCAAACAAGTTCACTGTCCAAAAATAGCCACAAATGTACTCCATACACCAAAATGATAACCAAAATCACTCATCAGCAAAACAGAATCACAAAAATGCTGCAAATCTTAAGAAATTGGGATTGAAATGTTCCTTCCTACCTTGATTGGATGGTAATGACCATATGATGGAAAGAGTTTGTACCAAGACTGACACTCCACTACTAACATGGAAGGTGGGCTTCCGACTGCTGGGACCCCCCACTGATCACAAGAACGGAGGTCCCATCTCTCCATTTGAATGGAGGCACTGCCACTCCATCCCATCTCTATGAGAATACCAAAGTTATGCCGACTTACTGGTCTTGGACATGTCTGGATTTTCTTACGTTGTTGGGTATATTTGCTGCTTTTATGCATTTTATGTATTATTTAAATATGAAGAACAAAAAGTATTGAAGTAAATGTGGATGTTCCCTGTGTGCATTTTATGTATGGATCTGTACCGTATGGGAGGTGAGAGCCTGGTTTGAACAGTAGACCAGGTGATCCTATACTTTCTGGTTTAGATAAAGTATCTATAGTGGCTATATGAGCAATGCTATTACAGGAAATGCGCTTTAGACGCCCGTCTTGATAAGCCCCTGCGCTGGATCCCCCAAAGTTATATACAGGCGCCGGCCTCTACATACACTTTGGCGCATCCGGTGCCGGTCTAAATGTAAGCCAGCTTCCTTGGCTTATATTTAGACCATTTTCTACAAGGTGTAGAAAATGAATGAGACGGGCTCGTCCCCTTCCCCATCCATATTTTTAGATCTGTGGGCAAAAGTCGCAAATTGCAACGCAAATAACCGGCATAGGCATACTTCTGGATAGTAAATGACCCCCATAGTCCATACTGGCTGTTACAGTTGTTCAAATCAACCATACATTTTCAATTAAACCGGACAATGGACAAACTATCTTGGTAATGTTCCTTCAAAAGAACCAAAGATTTTAAAAAATTCAAACAAGGCCGTCATCAGTCTACTAAAACAAACACTGTTTCACTCGATGATTGTTCGTTATGGTTGAGATTATCCATTTTCATCAGCATTAGGCTACATGCACACGTATGTTTTGCGGTCCGCAAATTGCGGATCCGCAAAAAAAAGGATGACGTTCCGTATGGCATTCGTTGTTTTTTTTTTTTTTGCAGATCCATTGTAATAATGCCTATCCTTGTCCGCAAACTAGAAAAAAATAGGACATGCACTATTTTTTTTGCGGAGCAACGGAACGGACATACTGATGTGGACAGCACACAGTGTGCTGTCCGCGTTTTTTGCAGACCCATTGAAATGAATGGGTCCGCATCCTATCCGCAAAAAAAAGGATCGGACACGGAAACAAAATACAGTTGTGTGCATGAGGCTTAAGTCTACTGTGTGTGGGCACCTTACCGGTGTGAGCATGCAGAGGGAGCTGCTTAGGGGATTTGACCCATGAAAACCTCTGTGTATAGAGCTGAGGACATGGGTTGCTAGATGGCCGCTAGCACATCCGCAATACCCAGTCCCCATAGCTCTGTGTGCTTTTATTGTGTAAAAAAAACTATTTGATACATATGCAAATTAACCTGAGATGAGTCCTGTCCCTGAGATGAGTCCTGTCCCTGAGATGAGTCCTGTCCCTGAGATGAGTCCTGTCCCTGAGATGAGTCCTGTCCCTGAGATGAGTCCTGTCCCTGAGATGAGTCCTGTCCCTGAGATGAGTCCTGTCCCTGAGATGAGTCCTGTCCCTGAGATGAGTCAGGCACAGCACTCGTCTCAGGTTAATTTGCATATGTATCAAATCAGTTTTTTTACACAATAAAAGCACACAGAGCTATGGGGACTGGGTATTGCGGATGTGCTAGCGGCCATCTAGCAACCCATGTCCTCAGCTCTATACACAAAATCCCGGTGACAGGTTCCCTTTAAGAAACAGATGCAATTTAGAAGAATCATAATGTAAGTTATTTGGAAGAAATGCTAAAAACAAAAAAATCTTCTAAAATGTTTTGTCTAAAAGTAGCAGAACATAAGGTAAAAAGTCCTTAAAAGGGGTTGTCTCATCTCAGACACTGGGGACATATCATTACAATATGCCCCCAATGTACTCCCATAGCAGTGAATTGAGGGTGGTTGTTCACTCCTTTACTTTAGGAGCCCATTCTGGTGATAGAAACCTACAGTTATCTGGCATTGGTGACAACCATTTAAGGCTGGTTTCACAAACATTTCTTTCTAAAAAATAAAAATAAAAAGACACTGTTTTTTAGCCATTTTTTTTCATGGCCTTTTAATGACTTTTATTTTCAGCCAGAAGTTACTTTGCAGTCTGTAGTGGGTATGATGTTTTTTTCTGTTATTGGCTGTATAGGACATAACAAATGTCATGCCCAATATGACACACACAAAAATGACACTAAAACTGCCATATAAAGAAAGCATTAAAAATGTCATTATAACATGGCAGAAAATAAGACAGTGTGAAGGAGCCCTTACATGGCAAATCTCCCAGTGTAGAATCTGGAGAACACTGCTAATCTCCCGGTTTTCACGTCCCTGTCACTACTAATATTAGCACAGTTACAGCTGCCGTATTACTGCAGACAGAATATTAATCACCTCATTGCTTTTTTGGAGGCATACCCCACGACAGTGATAGTACAGATAATATGATTTGTTTTAATCTAATAGTAGTATCTTACTAAAGATATCAACTCATTTACAGCATACTGGCCCTTCTGCTACTGCATTTAAACAGGCACTGTACTTTCAATAAACTTTGCAATAGCAAAAGAAAATTTGTAATATATCGTATTACAGAAAAATGCCCTTTTCTCCACTTATGAGCCACTTCTCATTCCTCCCCTGCCGGACCTGATCACCCTAAAGCTGGCCATGAACATTCAATAGCTGTTGGCAGAACTAGTGTTTGGCCGACAGCTATCTCTCCCGCCTCCCTCCTGGCTTGTGCTTACACATACATGTCCAGCTCAGCCGAACATGTCTGTGTATGCCATGGGGAGGGCGGAGAAAGCCGCTGCCAGACCGTTCTGTTGGAGGCTTATCTACCCAGAGAACAAAAGGATTGGATAAAAATATTCTTACACAAATGAGGTGCACAGAATGCCCCTTGGAGCACCATTTCATCTTCTCCTTTGCCCCGTCATCGTTCTCCTTCCTGGCCTGATTGACAGGACCAGACATACTCACTACTCTGATGCCTGGCCCTGAAATATCATCCTTGCGCCAGTGAGACTTCATGGGCACCTGCACAGTTAATCTCAGGAGGCTCTCCCCATTGAGATGTGCCCTGTGCAAGCACCAATGATGGCTTTGGTGTCTACGCAGTGCAGAACTCAGAGCAGGGAGATCAAGAGGAGATTCTACCCACTGAGATATACACTGCGCAAGCGCCGATGTCAGTCCCCTGCCGAAATAAAAGACTCTCGGCTTCCCCTCTAGATCATCAAAGCCTAGCATCTTTTCTTCTAGTAGGAGACTGTCGTCATCTGTGCCTGCTTAGTGCAGATGTCAGTGGAGAGAGATGCCTGAGATCAACTGCATATGTAGCAATGATGTCTCACTGGCACGAGCACGAGATTTCAGGGCCAGGCATCCGAGCGGCAAGGATGCCTGGCCCTGTCAATCAGGCCATTAGGGGTAGTGGCAATGGGGGAGAATAAAAGGTGAAGCGGTGCTCCGAGGGGCTAGGTTAGCCGCTCAGTGCTTCAAGCGCCTCATTTGCATAAGAATAAAAGTAAAGATTTTGCTGCAACGTACATCAGATTGCAGCAATAAAGGACTCATTCAATTCAGCATAAACAGCCCTACCAGACAGGCCTGGGTGACAGATGCTCTTTAAAGGGGTTTTCTGAGATTTTAATACTGATCATCAGTATCTGATCATGGGGGTCTGACACCCGGGACTCCTGCCAATCAGCTGTTTGAAAAGGCACCGGCACTCGCTGTAGCGCCGTGGCCTTCTCGCAACTTTTTCTAGGCCAGTGACGACCCATTCATCAGTCACATGGCCTAGACCAGGCATCTCAAACTCCGGCCCTCCAGCTGTTGCAAAACTACAACTCCCACAATGCCCTGCTGTAGGCTGATACCTGTAGGCTGTCCGGGCATTGTGGGAGTTGTAGTTTTGCAACAGCTGGAGGGCCGCAGTTTGAGATTCCTGGCCTAGACGCAGTTCAGCCCCATAGAAGTGAATGGGGCTGAACGTGATACCAAGCACAGCCTCTATCAAATGTATGGCACTGTGCATGGTAAGCTGCGGGAAGGCCACGGCGCTCACATGAGCTTTGGTGCCTTCTAAAACAGCTGATCAGCAGGGGTCCCAGGTCTCGGACCACCATTGATCAGATACTGATGACCTGTCCTACCACTGCCAATTACCCGATGAATGAGCAAACAATCGTTCCTCGGGTAATTGGAATCTTTTAGCAACAATTATCGTTTGCCGGTGTCAGATTGTGCTGTGTAATCGTCACTCTGCTGCCGGCAAACAGTAATTCAGTATGGGGACGAGCGATGGCATTAGCGATTGGTCGTCCCCACACTGAGGAGGAGACTGCTGCATGTAATAGAAGCGGTCTCCTCCGCTAACAATCAGGCAATTGCTGATCATCTGCCAGATCTGTAGGTGTAATATAAGCTTAACAGGTACTTTGACTTTCAAAACCATTAGCAAACAAAGCCAATTAATGCAGCCTGATGGTCAGTAACATACCCTGTGAAGATAAGCCTGTGCAGTCAGCGCTCATCTGTGTCCTTTTTACAAAACCTGCAACGTTAGGCATAGAGAGAAGGTAAGAAAAGCACGTGTATCTGGAACACTATCTGAAGTTATGTGTGTAGCTGAGCCTGTGAACTGGAGTAATTTGCAAGATATTTTTTTTTTATTTGGCATTTAGATGTTTTTCTTGTTTTCCCACACGCCATCTGCGCTGCGCAGTGAGATAAAAACACCAACTTCCAAATCTTCCTTTCTTCAAGGCCGGCAGAACAGAACTGTGGCCCTAAAGGTGGTGAGGGTGCAGACAAGATATCTTGTGTTTAATCCACCCACACATCACCTTGGTCTCAGTGCCAGCTAACCTCACGCCACACTGGGCAAAGCACATAATAAACTCTTTCCTGAGTGATCCTACAGTTTATCCAGCTTTAACCCCAACACTGCCAAAGGTTTTGGGGTTACACATGTTGTTTACATTGGTTTAGTGTGTTGATTTTGTATCAAATGTAAAGACATTTTTTTCATTTTTGGAAGTGGGCAGGGGCGGACTGGCGATAGACTACAGGGAAATTTCCCAGTGGGTGGATGCCCAGCAGATACCCCAGCCTTCCTCATGGCCACCAGTTGGGTACATAACAATCTGAAACTCTCAGCATTAATTAATGCTGAGGGCATAAGGTACTATGGCACCTAGTTGGCAGCTGCAGGTGCAGCCCCTGATTTCAACTGTATTGCCATCCTCACAGTTGAATACTGGTGCTGGGGCAGCAGTATTTTGCTCTGCACCCTGGCACATGGTTCTAGTAAGGCAGTATTGTGTGTTGTCCTGTGGTATTTGGTTCTGCTGAGGTGGTATTTTGTGTTGCACTATGGTATTGCTGGTCCCACATACTTCTCTTGTCCCTGCCTACTTGTTGTGCTTGCCTTGTGTCAATATGGGCCCACCTACAACACGGGGCCCCTTTTAGGTATTTTTTACAGGGCCACTTTAACCGCCTCAGGACCGCCGTACGCAGGATTGCATCCTGGAGGCAGCCCTGCTATTCTGGGTGGACGCATATACGCGTCCTCTCGCGTGAGCCGAGATTTCCTGTGAACGCGCGCACACAGGCGCGCGCGTTCACAGGATCGGAAGGTAAGCGAGTGGCTCTCCAGCCTGCCAGCGGCGATCGTTCGCTGGCAGGCTGGAGATGCGATTTTTTTAACCCCTAACAGGTATATTAGACGCTGTTTTGATAACAGCGTCTAATATACCTGCTTCCTGGTCCTCTGGTGGTCCCCTTTGCTTGGATCGACCACCAGAGGACACAGGCAGCTCTGTAATAAGTAGCACCAAGCTCCACTACACTGCACCCCCCCCTGTCACTTATTAACCCTTTATTAACCCCTGATCTCCCCATATAGACTCCCTGATCACCCCCCAGTCATTGATCACCCCCCTGTCATTGATCACCCCCTTGTAAGGCTTCATTCAGACGTCCGTATGTTTTTTACGGATCCACTGATACATGGATCGGATCCGCAAAACACATACGGACGTCTGAATAGAGCCTTACAGGGGGGTGATCAATGACTGGGGTAATCACCCCATATAGACTCCCTGATCACCCCCCTGTGAGAGAAGGATTTATGATTTTATGAATATATAATGAGAATATTATGTAGTACACATTTCTGTCCACTAGATGGCTGCAAACCATATGTATGAGAAAGTCAATGAGGGAGGGGGAAGAGGGGATTCTGAAACCACTCCTATCAGGTTAAGGAGCCAATAGCCTCTTCTTAAGGAACACCCCTTTTGTGATGTCATGTCTGCTATTTAAGTGAATGTACTGTGAATAAAAGGCTCTCTCGCCTGCCCTCTTCTACCATGGCTAAAGGAGGATGAGAAGATGCTTTCATGAAACCACCTAGTGTCTGGTCTCATTATAAAGCAGTATGCTGTACACATACTTATTCTTCTAATTGATTTGGCACCACACAAAGAAGAAGGAGAGTCGCATGAATTGCGACGACAAAATGGCGCCCAACGTGGGGCAGATAGCTTGCGTAACTTCCGATTCAAACGCCACGAGAGCGACTTAAACGGAACCAGCAGACGAGATCACATGCCGGCAAGGTAAGAAAGCTTTATTTCTTACAAATCTCCTCTGTAACTTCCGCTTTGGTGGGTTCTCAAGAGTTGAATTGGTGTTATCGCGATATAAGGGTTCAAATTATAGCTGATCTGTCTGTTAGAAAGAACCTGTTGAAATATTCCTTCTTTGTGTGGTAGAACATGCTGAAACTAAACGGAAATTGTTAGACAGCTGAGCCGGATATCCTGTGACGTAGGATTGTTTCCCAGCCAATATTCTGACGAGAATATCTGGAGATAAGGGTTAATACCAAGTGCCATAGGCAATTGGAAGTTATTAAGATTTTGTATCCCGGTGAATTGACGAGGGGTCTTCACTTTGAGAGATTGTGGGGTCAATACTATTATATCATTTGAGCTGTGTGCAACTGCGCTTAAGTTTGTGGGTTCGGTGGCGATTACTTATAGTAATCGGATTCCGTTTGAGCTTTGTGCAACTACGCTTAAGTTTGCGGGTTTGATAAGTAGCAATTGTTAGAGCTTTGTGCAACTACAATAATGGGAAATTCTAATGTTGCAGGACAGAGTAAAGAGATATTAACGGCGACTCAGTTGATGAGAGGAAAAGAAAGGAAAAGTTTCAGTTAGAAATAAAAGTTGAAAGCATTCTGTCATACTAAGTAGCAGCGATTTCCGGTATTATCCGTAAATATGCAGTTTTGTGTAAAAGTTCCCCCTAGAGATTGCAAATGCAGTAGGAGATAGATTAAATTAAAGTTGTGGAAAAGTGTAGAGGGAAAGTTGAAAGTAATTGAGAAGAATGGACAATATGGCTATAGTAAAATGGAGGATTTGGGTGTGGTAAGGGAACAAAGAGAGTTGGCCATGCGGCATTCCCTTCCCCCCCACCACATGTGTTGTAACTTAAAAAAAAAAAAAAAAAAAAAAAAAGAGTAATCCTGGGTCTTGTGGTCCATCAAAGACTACCTATTGCTTTTTCTGTCAGCTCCTCCTCTACACCAGGTGCTGGAATGTGCTAATCAGCACCACCCACTGTGCCTTCTGCTCTCTCTAGCTTTTCCCCACCCACTGTGCCTTCTACTCTTTCCTTAGGCCTTATGGGGGATGAGTGTGTGTGCAAGTAACATGTTGTGTGTTTGTGGATCTCAAAGACTTTACACAATCCTATCATAGTTCCAACACTGGATTATATCCAGTGATGTCTGAAAATAACCCTTCCCAATTGTATGTCCCATCAGTTAAAAATGTACCTGCATATGATATATGACATATATTACACCCAGTAGTAACATCAATTTTTCCATGATGAATAGAATTCCCAATTCAGAGGACTTACTTATGCTGCTTTATAGAAAATTAGTTAAAATATGGAGAGTTTTCTCATATTATTTATGAGATTTGGAAAATTGAGTCCAATGTAGAGCTGGGGATTTAATGCATAGTGAAGATCAGTGAGTCTGTGATGAAGTGTTTAGATCATCAGTCAGTCACATTGTCCTCAGGACAGAGTGTGTGGAGAAAGTTTTCACTAGACTCCAGAAAAGTTGGGTGGATTTGGATTTTTGAGATTACCTTATCTATGCATGAGAAAATCCTAAGTGCTGCCTTTGTGTATGATCTTGAGAATCATCTAGAAAGGTCTAGTGTTGGCTAGGCTTGAGAGAAATTAATTTGTCCCTATTTTGTCATATTGTTAAAGTTAAATCAAACAAAGACCTAAGGTGGGCGTGGCTGCCAATCAGTCCTCCCCACAAAGGGGGGGGGGGGGAAGACTTTGTATGTACTTGCCCACTTCCTCCCCTGTGGGAGGAAGACAAATGTTCAGCCCCTTCAAATGAAACACCCATAGGAAATTAACAACCCAGAATCAAATACTGGATCCCTATTATTTATATAATCCTTGGGATCTAATTACATTGCCTCATAGCAAACATGTTCCATGATCTCTCATGGCTAAGGATAGTATCACATGTGTAGGAGCATCTAGTAATGCAATTCCTACTCCTCTCACCAATTAATCACCGTCTTAAGGGTGTGCAAAATTAGATCCGATCACTCTGCTGCATCTAGAAGGGGGGAGGCTGGGAGTAGTAAATACAAATACTTTTTCCTACCTCTGTAAATAAAAATAAAAAGTGCTTTCTGGGAGTAGAAAATAAAAATATAAAAATTCAAATTTAATGTCTCCAATTAATAACCACATTTTTGAGTTTCTGGTAGATCATTTTAGGTTCCTGGAAGATGGATCAATTCGGACAGGATATGCTGTTCCTACTTAATCTGATGTTGTCAAGAAAGAACCACTCCGTCCAGCAATGGTAGTGCAGGAGACAGAGCTGGAGACACTTGCTGAGGTTGGTAAGATGGCTGAGGGTAAGACTACTAACATCCAGGTATGCCTTCGGTATCACTCATTATTATGGTCTAATCTAGTGAAGCAGAGATTTTGTTTGATCCATGGCTAAGCCCATCAATAATGAATGCTGAGTGTATGAAAGATGTTTGATGCCCTGATGCTGCCTGAGAAGGTATAGGTTACATTATTACCTGAAGTCTACCCTAAGTGGAAATCTGTGTGATAAAGGATGGCTTAAGGCCAGTGGACTTCCAAAAAGTTTGCCTTTTTCAGATACAGGTTACAGAGGCTGAAAGGAAACATCAAAGGATAAAGGTAGAAGTGATAATAGGACTCTGGAGAGTTGGTAATAAACTCTTCCTTCAGAGGGCACTCTACCTAAAGAGGATGGATTTAGAACATGGGAAAATCGAGAGAGAGAAGGTGTGATTGGGTTCTGTGGTGGATGACTCCTGGGTTCAACAATGCTGCCACTAGGTTAGTTGCTGTAATAATGATAGGAGAACTATGGGAGTTCCAGGAAGGCATATGCCAAGGTCATCTTACCCATTTCAGAGACTGCGGATTGACTACATTCAGAACAAAGGTGGAACAGTGTGAATATGTCTGTCTATATTGATCTCTTTCCAGGATATTCGGAGATTTGGCCTGTAGCAAAGGCTACAGCTAAAAGATACTGACTGAGGTGAGAGTACCTATCCCTGGGGTTTTTCTCCATCCGATATACATCTAACCGGAAGATAGGCCTAAGTCCTTATGAAGTACTCTTTGGGAATGCTCCTGGATTAGGTGTCTATTTCCCCAATAGTTCGAGATGCAGCATAGTAGTTTTCCAAAATGATGTTGTCTGTTGCACAAGTTATTGTCTAATGTGTATTTCCAAGTTTTAGTTGTTTCCTAGAATCCAGACTGTATAGAAGCGATTCAGTCTTCACAATCAGGAGATTGGATAGTGATGAAACAAGAGACGGGTGGAAAGTCCTAGAGCTACGGTTTGAAGATCTACATCAAGTCCTGATAACCGCCGCCACTGCTGTCGAATTGCAAGGAGAAACTGATCGTATTGCAATCAAGTGCCAGGACTATAAGAGCCATAATGTTGTTTCATGCCTTATTGTTTGTTCCATATTGTACAAAGGGGAAATCACAGTCAAATCAAATTCCAACGGTGTTATATTATCAAGATGAGTCAGGAACAACTAAGTTGACTTTTGCAGTATAGTGGACTGTAAGACAGATGACAGATAGGACACTTGGTTTTGGTCTGATAAGTACATCTGTGTGACGGGGACTGACCCAGTCTATGGTAATTGTATTTAAATATGACCATACCAACTGTGGATATTGGAAATTAACAAGAATGGAGTACTAATCTGAAGTGTTGTGAATATACAACAGGATTTGGGGATATATGTGTTAGGAGCATGTGTAAGTGACCAAGATCCCCTAGGCAAATTTAGAATGTTGGTAAGGGAGAAATCTCAAAGTTCAGTTGCTTCTGTGGCTCCTACATCCTTACCTATAATTGGCATTAAATATTTGGCCAAATTTAAAATATAATGACAAACTGACCTTAGAGACAGGATTTATACAGGAAAGCCCTTTGGTGTTTTCCCTCCAGGATATTGTTCTTACATAATTCAGCTGAAGAAGACAAGTAGTGACTCTAACGTTTACCCTGACAGTTGGTTTATCAACCAAAATTATCAAAACGCAGATATCTGGTGATTGTGTGGAGATTTGAAACTCCAACCCAGGATGCAGGTGGAATGAAGTGGCCAAAGTACCCTGATCAAGTCCTGATCGGGTACTGATGCCATTTGTTCTATTCTCACCTCCTGAGTAGGATCAAATCAGAAAACAATGTCCGGTCACGACTAAGGAGGTCACTCCCTACATCCTTTGACTCACATGGATACATAGATGCCATAGGAGTCTGTAGAAGAGTTTCTGATGAATTTAAAGCAAAAAGTCAGATAGTTGCAGGATTTGAGTCATTAACTCCCATGATTAGTAAAAATAATAATAATAATTTTTTTTGATTGGATTAACATATCTATTGTCATCAACAGAGATTTGTGAATTATATCTGTGATGCTGTGCAGAGAATGGTGGAACAACTGAGCTCTTTTCCAGTGATGACTCTACAGAACCGACTGGTCCTTGACAGCAGAAAAAGGAGGGGTCTACAAGAACGGCTGCATCTACATCCTGGAAAACACTGCCCCTGATGGAAGGATCACCAAGGATCTGAAGAAACTGATGAACTTTATCAAATGAACTGACGGGAAAAATTCTGAAATTAATATCATGGCCAGAATAATGTTTTGGGAACTGGTTCAGCGACTACAATGTTATTAGAATTTGGTTTTAACAGGCTGTCATATAGTTCTACATTTTAGGAAAATTGTTTTGAAAATGTATAATACATCCATGCCCACACTATGTATATGTGCTGTGCCCCTGTCAAAGACAAAGATTATTCCATCCTTAAATAAATAAAACCTTGTTGATGGTTGCGGTGTAAATAGGACAAGGTGAAGGCAAACCCGAAAGGGAGTTGAGGGGACCTGGCGAAGCAATAAGGAAAGTCCAGCTCTTCGCTGTTTAGGGCGTTGGGAGAGTACCTCACTTTGCCTGTTCACCTCTGGTCTATTTCCCGCAAAAGGAGGGATTTGTGAGAGAAGGATTTATGATTTTATGAATATATAATGAGAATATTATGTAGTACACATTTCTGTCCACTAGATGGCTGCAAACCATATGTATGAGAAAGTCAATGAGGGAGGGGGAAGAGGGGATTCTGAAACCACTCCTATCAGGTTAAGGAGCCAATAGCCTCTTCTTAAGGAACACCCCTTTTGTGATGTCATGTCTGCTATTTAAGTGAATGTACTGTGAATAAAAGGCTCTCTCGCCTGCCCTCTTCTACCGTGGCTAAAGGAGGATGAGAAGATGCTTTCATGAAACCACCTAGTGTCTGGTCTCATTATAAAGCAGTATGCTGTACACATACTTATTCTTCTAATTGATTTGGCACCACACAAAGAAGAAGGAGAGTCGCATGAATTGCGACGACACCCCTGTCATTGATCACCCCCCTGTCATTGATCACCCCCCTGTAAGGCTCCATTCAGACGTCCGTATGTTTTTTACGGATCCACGGATACATGGATCGGATCCGCAAAACACATACGGACATCTGAATGGAGCCTTACAGGGGGGTGATCAATGACAGGGGGGTGATCACCCCATATAGACTCCCTGATCACCCTCCTGTCAGTGATCACCCCCCTGTCATTGATCACCCCCCTGTAAGGCTCCATTCAGACATCCGTCTGTTTTTTACGGATCCACGGATACATGGATCGGATCCGCAAAACACATACGGACATCTGAATGGAGCCTTACAGGGGGGTGATCAATGACAGGGGGGTGATCACCCCATATACACTCCCTGATCACCCCCCTGTCATTGATCACCCCCCTGTAAGGCTCCATTCAGAAACTTTTTTGGCCCAAGTTAGCGGAAATTATTATTATTTATTTTTTCTTACAAAGTCTCATATTCCACTAACTTGTGTCAAAAAAAAAATCTCACATGAACTCACCATACCCCTCACGGAATCCAAATGCGTAAAAATTTTTAGACATTTATATTCCAGACTTCTTCTCACGCTTTAGGGCCCCTAAAATGCCAGGGCAGTATAAATACCCCACATGTGACCCCATTTCGGAAAGTAAACACCCCAAGGTATTCGCTGAGGGGCATATTGAGTCCATGAAAGATTGAAATTTTTGTCCCAAGTTAGCGGAAAGGGAGACTTTGTGAAAAAAAAAAAAAAAACAATTTCCGCTAACTTGTGGCAAAAAAAAAAAATTTCGATGAACTCGCTATGCCCCTCATTGAATACCTTGGGGTGTCTTCTTTCCAAAATGGGGTCGCATGTGGGGTATTTATACTGCCCTGGCATTTTAGGGGCCCTAAAGCGTGAGAAGAAGTCTGGGATCCAAATGTCTAAAAATGCCCTCCTAAAAGGAATGTGGGCCCCTTTGCGCATCTAGGCTGCAAAAAAGTGTCACACATCTGGTATCGCCGTACTCAGGAGAAGTTTGAGAATGTGTTTTGGGGTGTCATTTTACATTTACCCATGCTGGGTGAGAGAAATATCTTGGCAAAAGACAACTTTTCCCATTTTTTTATACAAAGTTGGCAATTGACCAAGATATTTATCTCACCCAGCATGGGTATATGTAAAATGACACCCCAAAACACATTGCCCAACTTCTCCTGAGTACGGCGATACCAGATGTGTGACACTTTTTTTTACAGCCTAGGTGGGCAAAGGGGCCCACATTCCAAAGAGCACCTTTCGGATTTCACCGGCCATTTTTTACAGATTTTGATTTCAAACTACTTCGCACGCATTTGGGCCCCTAAAATGCCAGGGCAGTATAACTACCCCACAAAAGAACCCCATTTTGGAAAGAAGACACCCCAAGGTATTTCGTGATGAGCATAGTGAGTTCATGGAAGTTTTTATTTTTTGTCACAAGTTAGTGGAATATGAGACTTTGTAAGAAAAAAAAAAAGAATCATCATTTTCCGCTAACTTGTGACAAAAAACAAAAAGTTCTATGAACTCACTATGCCCATCAGCGAATACCTTAGGGTGTCTACTTTCCGAAATGGGGTCATTTGTGGGGTGTTTGTACTGTCTGGGCATTGTAGAACCTCAGGAAACATGACAGGTGCTCAGAAAGTCAGAGCTGCTTCAAAAAGCGGAAATTCACATTTTTGTACCATAGTTTGTAAACGCTATAACTTTTACCCAAACCATTTTTTTTTTACCCAAACATTTTTTTTTTATCAAAGACACGTAGAACAATAAATTCAGAGAAAAATTTATATATGGATGTCGTTTTTTTTTGCAAAATTTTACAACTGAAAGTGAAAAATGTCATTTTTTTGCAAAAAAAATCGTTAAATTTCGATTAATAACAAAAAAAAGTAAAAATGTCAGCAGCAATGAAATACCACCAAATGAAAGCTCTATTAGTGAGAAGAAAAAGTAGTGTAGGTCAGAAGTGTCTGGTCATTAAGGGTGTTTAAGCTAGGGGGGCTGAAGTGGTTAAAGGGGTTTTCCCATCTCAGATAATAAGGGCATATCGCTAGGGCATATTTTCGGCAGCCCC
Source organism: Bufo bufo (assembly GCF_905171765.1). Lineage (NCBI taxonomy): Eukaryota > Metazoa > Chordata > Amphibia > Anura > Bufonidae > Bufo > Bufo bufo. The sequence continues at coordinate 149,924,741 of NC_053395.1, read as the reverse complement.
ATGGAGTTGTGTGCATGTAGCCTATATAGGAGGAATCAATCATCCAGATTGATTGGCTACTTTATAAAAACTAGCCTCATAGAAATACACCAAACAGACGTGAAATGAACAGGACATATTTAGCAAGGATTACCATTGTAGGGAGAAACTTGAATTAATCCAATGATACCTTATTGCATGTACAATGCATTTTGGATTGGTTTTTAATCCCTTCTTCAGGAATATCTGAAAAAGGGATGTGTAGTACAAAGTACATGAATTAAACTATCGCTGGATTATTATCAAGTGTCTCCCTACAAAAGCAGCACCCACAATATACCGCATTTGTGTTCTGCTCGTTAGCTGGAGAATATGTTGTATCCACTATGATCTGTAAGCCAGAAACCATCAATGCAATAGTCATGGAATATCGATGTCATAGTGAATGAATAAATATGGCATCTCACCCACGTTAGTCACCCCTGTCTGTCGGTTGTTTGTGTTCTGTAGAACATTGCTGCCTTTACTCAAACCATCATTTTTAGATAATGGGTGGAGAATCTTCAGGATTTGCCAGCGAGTCATGGTATATAGACTAGTTATAAGGTGCGACCTCAATGTTTCTCTTTGTGGAGAAAAGTCATGTGACAATCGAAAAATTTCAAGTATGGTTGGAATTTCTGCATTTGTTGCACGTTCTTCAGAACCTTTTATCTGATGAGGAATATCGAATAACGGTACTGATAAAGGAACTTGTAGGTGACCCCATGTTGTGGTGGATCCCTAACTTAAAAGATCACTAACCTTTCAACAAAATTTGCATAAATTAATTATGCAGGTAATTAAAAGAAATTATACAATATATCTAATCATAGAAAAATGCCTCATTTACAGTTGAATCCCCCTTAGATCCCTCAGTGAGCAAACAGCCTAATTTGTTCTTTCAAGACAGACAAAACAGTTAGGCCTCTTGCACACGAACGTTGTGCCTCCGTTCCATGCATTGGGGACCGCAATTTGCGGTCCCCAATGCACGGGCAACGTCCATGCAGCGGACGGGACGGATTGGGGTCCGTGATCCGTCCGCACCGCAAAAAAATAGAACAAGTTCTATTTTTTTGTGGTGCGGAGGCACGGACAGAAACACCACGGAAGCACTCCGTAGTGCTTCCGTGGGGTTCCGATCCGTGCTTCCGTTCCGCATCTCCGTGATTGCGGACCCATTCAAGTGAATGGGTCCGCATCCGCGATGCGGAATGCACACGGGCCGGTGCCCGTGTATTGCGGACCCATTGTATGCGGGCCGCAATACGGTCATAGGCACAAAACGTTTGTGTGCAAGAGGCCTTAGTTTAGGAGAGGGCGGGGGGGGGGGGGGGGGGGGGAAGAGGCATTTTTCTCTGATAAGATATATTACAAAGTTTGTTATATTCACCTGTATTATTGATTTATGCAACATTTGTTGAAAGGTTAGGTAAAACTTTAAGTTATTTGTGTGTGTTACGTTATATATGTGCCCTAACCAGATTAAGACTTGAGGAATTAAATAGTGATCATCAATGGGGAAAAAAACTAAATTGTAAGCAAATAAAAGCAAATAAATATCAGAAAATAGAAGTTTCCCATAGTATTACGTAATCCTGTAAGAGAGGATTTATTTAGAGATCATCATGCGGTATTCTGAGTATGGAAGGTAGCATGTTGTCCACTAACTATTTAACACTTCAGTAAACGTCACATTCTGTGAGCAATGGAAGCGCTGGATCACTGGCGGTCTTGAAAGTGGTTGACACCCTGGGATGTTTGGTTAGGGTACTTGCCGGAATGCTGGATCCGGCATTATTTTCCATTGAAATGCATTAATGCCGGATCCGGCCCCAAGTGTTCCGGAAAAACAGATCCGGTTTTGCGGTCTTCGCATGCGCAGACCTTTAAAAATGTTAAAAAGATAATTACCAGATCCGTTTTTCCGGATGACAACCGGAGAGACAGATCTGGTATCGCAATGCATTTGTGAGACGGATCCGCATCTGGATCCGTCTACAAATGGTATCTGTTTGCATACTGCCTGCCAGAATCCAACAACGCAAGTGTGAAAGTACCCTAAGGAGAATGCTGCTTGCTGTGTGAATGTGATTAAACGTACCATATATACTGGCTGAAAGCACAGCACAGCACGCCAGGAGATAGCAGTGACATCTGTCTCTGCTCCCCCCTCGCCTTCCCAATAATAAAGCAGCAGCAGCAGAGATTTAGAAGATAAAGACCTTTTACTGAGCTGTCACCCGGCATCAGTGAGTATATGCAGACAGAGTGACAGGCTCCAGAGGATTCTGTCACATTTTACATGAAGGTCCCTGGGTTCTGAGCTTCATCACAACAACCATGTTCTGGACTGACACAAAAACATATCTGACACCGAAAGACAGACACTGGCCTGCCAGTACAAAGTGGGGCCGGAAATAAGACCAGGGCTGGGTTTTTCATCAAAGGGGTATCCCGGTTACAAAAAGGACAGGGGATAACTATTAGATTGGTGGGGGTTATACCAATGGTACCCCCGCGATCACAAGAATGGGGCCCCAAACCCTGAGGAGCTCCCCCTGAAATGGACAGAGATGCTGGTCCATTCATTTCTATGGGAGTGCCAGAGATAGCCGAGCATATTGATGCCCCCAAATGTCTTAAGTGATAATTTTAGACTTAAAGGGAGTCTGTCACCACTATATGACCATATACAACACTTACATGGCGCTATAACACACCTATACATGATTCTAATGGTACCTTTGTTATTTCCTTTAGACATCCAGAAGCAGGAAAAACGACGTTTATTTCATATGCAAATGAGCACTCGCAAGTGCCCAGGGGTGGCGTTCAGTGTGTAGGCGCCCAGGGGCGGTGTTCAGTGTGTAGGTGCCCAGGGGCGGTGTTCAGTGTGTAGGTGCCCAGGGGCAGCGTTCAGTGTGTAGGTGCCCAGGGGCGGTGTTCAGTGTGTAGGTGCCCAGGGGCTGTGTTCAGTGTGTAGGTGCCCAGGGGCGGTGTTCAGTGTGTAGGTGCCCAGGGGCGGTGTTCAGTGTGTAGGTGCCCAGGGGAGGTGTTCAGTGTGTAGGTGCCCAGGGGAGGTGTTCAGTGTGTAGGTGCCCAGGGGCGGTGTTCAGTGTGTAGGTGCCCAGGGGCAGTGTTCAGTGTGTAGGTGCCCAGGGGAGGTGTTCAGTGTGTAGGTGCCCAGGGGCGGTGTTCAGTGTGTAGGTGCCCAGGGGAGGTGTTCAGTGTGTAGGTGCCCAGGCTGCTCAGCCTTTTTTAGTGTTACTCCTCCCCAGCCTCTTCCTTTGCCCGCCCTCCTATTCCCTTGTATCATCCCTAGGTCCGGTCAAGATCCCGCGCCTGCGCACTGCTTCGCCGGCTGGCGCATGCGCACTAGTTGAATTGATGCCGTACCCAAAATGGGCATTGCAGTGTGCATGCTACCGCCCGGCGAAGCAGTGCGCAGGCGCGGGATCTCGGCCGGACCTAGGGATGATACAAGGGAATAGGAGGGCGGGCAAAGGAAGAGGCTGGGGAGGAGTAATGGTTAAAAAGGCAGAGCAGTCTGGGCACCTACACACTGAACACTGCCCCTGGGCACCTACACACTGAACACAGCCCCTACACACTGAACACCGCCCCTGGGCACCTACACACTGAACACTGCCCCTGGGCACCTACACACTGAACACAGCCCCTACACACTGAACACCGCCCCTGGGCACCTACACACTGAACACAGCCCCTACACACTGAACACCGCCCCTGGGCACCTACACACTGAACACTGCCCCTGGGCACCTACACACTGAACACAGCCCCTACACACTGAACACCGCCCCTGGGCACCTACACACTGAACGCTGCCCCTGGGCACTTGCGAGTGCTCATTTGCATATGAAATAAACGTTGTTTTTCCTGCTTCTGGATGTCTAAAGAAAACAACAAAGGTACCATTAGAATCATGTATAGGTGTGCTATAGCGCCATGTAAGTGCTGTATATTGTCATATAGTGGTGACAGACTCCCTTTAACCCAGAATCTCTAATATTTTTCAGGAATAGCATTGTGCTGACCTTGCTGGGTAAGATGCTACTGTCACGGAAATCACTAGGATCTTTTGTTGTGGGAACCAATTGATTTCTCAGCTCACAGGTTTTCACCCATGTTATATTTGGACATGCCAAAAGCAGATTAGAAGATAACTAGGAAATGTGTCACAAAAAATGTTTTCTGCCACTTAAAACCATATTTTGTAACCTATTTCCCTATAGCAGCAGCCATCTTGCCTGAGCTGTTCTTAACAGCATTTACAAAGCATTGAGAAGATTGCTTTACGGCTGTCCTATGGGCCATAGACACAATGGTCTGGAGGGGACCTCATTGACTTCTATGGGAGAGTCTCCTAGGCATGCTCTGTGCCCTGTGCAGAGGTCATTGTACAAGGAAAGAATAGAGAACATCTGACAATCACCGATTGGGAATGGTGGACACTGCCTTATCTATATACAGAGGTGATATCATTACAGGCAGGATTAGAATGACAGATAAGCAGGTAACTATAATAAAGTGATCTGTATAGACCAAAAAGTGTTGCCTATTATTAGGGTTAGTGGCCAGTGGGGTAGCTGCAGGATCTTATGGATTTTGTTTAAATATAGATATTGACAAGGAATATTTAAAATAACGTCATCAAAAATTCTTTAAAATATGTTAAAGTTACTGATGACACATTCCCTTTAAGTAAGGCTATATACACTTAAACAATGTGAACTACTGCAATGGACTATAGTTCCTGATCATGGAGAGAGCGCACAGCAGCTATAGACGATTATTCTAAACTGTGTGGAAATGGTGCACACTACTGGTCGTTTTTGCATGGAAAATTATTTTCAATTGCAAGAACATTGATTTCCTGATCTTACAATCAAAAGATGTGAAATAGGAAATTAGCTGAAAATTGTCTAAACTCAAGCATTATCAACACATGTAACGCCACCCTAAGAGAAACCCCTTTTAGCCACTGAAAGGGGTTTTCCTGTCAACAACACACATCGCCTGGTGAACTGCTGTCCCGTTTTCCTCCATTTACATGGAGCAGTGGTTGTGCATGTCCACTACCGCTCCAGTCAATCCTATGGGACGGCCAGAGATAGACAAACACTGTACCATTCATACAGGGGAATATGGGACCCCCATTCTCATGATTTACAGGAATCCCTGTGGTTGGATCCCACCCAATCAGACACTTTGAAGTGTTGTTTGTGAGAAAACCCTTTAACTTCTTTAACCCTTTAAGCCTCTGCTACACTATACCCTGGCATACAGTATGCCAGGGTCTTCATGTTGTTGTCCAGGACTCAGGAGAAGGGGGGGCTGTCCTTAATTTACAATTGTGTAATGACTGACTGCCTTGCTCTACAAGCAATGCTAATGGAAAGATGAGTCTGGTAAAGTCACAACGTGTGAACATCCGGCTCCTCAAGTTAGGAGAGAACCTGTCCTAAGCCGAGCCTAACTGTGGTGTAGAGGACACAATACTGGTCAAAGTGGGTCCAAGGTTGTCTGGACATGCTGCAGACATAAGGGAGGGGTCCGTCATTATTTACCTGCAGGAACACCACGTCTCTCCTTGAAACGCAGCAGAGAATCGTGAGAGGAACAAGTTGAGCAACTGCATATAATGCAGTATTTCAAAGTGTATATATATATATATCAGGGGATATATGAAATCTGTATACACAAATCAAATCCATGAAACTATTTCTGTAGCCTTTAACCACTTAAGGACCACAGGTTTATACCCCCCTAAAGACCAGGCCCTTTTTTACAAATCGGCACTACACTACTTTCACCGTTTATTGCTCGGTCATGCAACTTACCACCCAAATGAATTTTACCTCCTTTTCTTCTCACTAATAGAGCTTTCATTTGGTGGTATTTCATTGCTGCTGACATTTTTACTTTTTTTGTTATTAATCGAAATTTAACGATTTTTTTGCAAAAAAATGACATTTTTCACTTTCAGTTGTAAAATTTTGCAAAAAAAACGAGATCCATATAGAAATTTTGCTCTAAATTTATAGTTCTACATGTCTTTGATAAAAAAAAAATGTTTGGGTAAAAAAAAAATGGTTTGGGTAAAAGTTATAGCGTTTACAAACTATGGTACAAAAATGTGAATTTCCGCTTTTTGAAGCAGCTCTGACTTTCTGAGCACCTGTCATGTTTCCTGAGGTTCTACAATGGCCAGACAGTACAAACACCCCACAAATGACCCCATTTCGGAAAGTACACACCCTAAGGTATTCGCTGATGGGCATAGTGAGTTCATAGAACTTTTTATTTTTTGTCACAAGTTAGCGGAAAATGATGATTTTTTTTTTTTTTTTTTTTTTTCTTACAAAGTCTCATATTCCACTAACTTGTGACAAAAAATAAAAACTTCTATGAACTCACTATGCCCATCACGAAATACCTTGGGGTCTCTTCTTTCCAAAATGGGGTCACTTGTGGGGTAGTTATACTGCCCTGGCATTCTAGGGGCCCAAATGTGTGGTAAGGAGTTTGAAATCAAATTCTGTAAAAAATGACCTGTGAAATCCGAAAGGTGCTCTTTGGAATATGGGCCCCTTTGCCCACCTAGGCTGCAAAAAAGTGTCACACATCTGGTATCTCTGTATTCAGGAGAAGTTGAGGAATGTGTTTTGGGGTGTCTTTTTACATATACCCATGCTGGGTGGGATAAATATCTTGGTCAAATGCCAACTTTGTATAAAAAAATGGGAAAAGTTGTCTTTTGCCAAGATATTTCTCTCACCCAGCATGGGTATATGTAAAATGACACCCCAAAACACATTCCCCACCTTCTCCTGAGTACGGCAATACCAGATGTGTGACACTTTTTTGCAGCCTAGGTGGGCAAAGGGGCCCATATTCCAAAGAGCACCTTTCGGATTTCACAGGTCATTTGTTACAGAATTTGATTTCAAACTCCTTACCACACATTCGGGTCCCTAGAATGCCAGGGCAGTATAACTACCCCACAAGTGACCCCATTTTGGAAAGAAGACACCCCAAGGTATTCCGTGAGGGGCATGGCAAGTTCCTAGAATTTTTTATTTTTTGTCACAAGTTAGTGGAAAATGATGATTTTTTTTTTTTTTTTTTTTTTCATACAAAGTCTCATATTCCACTAACTTGTGACAAAAAATAAAAACTTCCATGAACTCACTATGCCCATCAGCGAATACCTTGGGGTCTCTTCTTTCCAAAATGGGGTCACTTGTGGGGTAGTTATACTGCCCTGGCATTCTAGGGGCCCGAATGTGTGGTAAGGAGTTTGAAATCAAATTCTGCAAAAAATGACCAGTGAAATCCGAAAGGTGCTCTTTGGAATATGGGCCCCTTTGCCCACCTAGGCTGCAAAAACGTGTCACACATCTGGTATCTCTGTATTCAGGAGAAGTTGAGGAATGTGTTTTGGGTAGGGGTGCACCGAAATGAAAATTCTGGTCCGAAACCGAAACCGAAAATTCAGGATGCCCTTGACCGAAAACCGAAACCGAAACCGAAACTGCCTTTTTGCCCAAATACTTTTAAAATACTTTTTTTTTAATGATTTTATTAATAATTCTTTTTCATGAATGAAATTCATC